>NW_013918962.1:0-218 GCF_000517525.1 Limulus polyphemus | reverse complement strand
CCTTATTGTACGTTAGGCAACAGTCACGATGAACCAATTAATTGACTAGTTAAAGAGACAACATATTTAATTAACTATTACACATTAGACAATAGTCACGATGAATCAATTGATTGACTGGTTAATGAGATGTCACGTTGAATCACGATATTCCACGTTAGTCAATAATCGCGATGAACCAATTTATTGGCGAGTAAATGAGACGCCATGTTGAATGA
>NW_013918961.1:0-218 GCF_000517525.1 Limulus polyphemus | reverse complement strand
CTACACACCACAATACTCATCCTCTAAAAGTGTCTAACAAACCACAATACTCATCCTCTAAATGTATTTAACCAACCACAATGCTCATCCTCTAAATCTGGCTAACACCACAATACTTATATTCTAAATGTGTCTAACACACCACAATACTCATCCACTAAACGAGTCTAACACACCTCAATACTCATTATGTAAACATGTCTAACACACCACAATAT
>NW_013918960.1:0-280 GCF_000517525.1 Limulus polyphemus | reverse complement strand
AATAAGAAGACACAAGATTTAACGATACTGTGTACTGTCAATAAGAAGACACAAGATTTAACGTGTGTACTTTCAATAAGAAGGCACAAGATTTAACGATATTGTGTACTTTCAATAAGAAGACACAAGATATAACAATACTGTGTACTGTCAATAAGAAGACACAAGATTTAACGATACTGTGTACTGTCAATAAGAAGACACAAGATTTAACGATACTCTGTACTGTCAATAAGAAGACACAAGATTTAACGATACTGTGTACTGTCAATAAGAAGAC
>NW_013918959.1:0-215 GCF_000517525.1 Limulus polyphemus | reverse complement strand
CTGTGTAACAGTAGTTACCGAATTTATAACCACCATACTCATCTTTAGCGTTACTTGGTACAACTACTCCATAAACACCTAGGTATAACTCTAGTTACCGAATTTATAATCACCATACTCCTCTTTAGCCTTACTTGGTACAAGTATTCCATCAACACTAAGGTGTAACTCTAGTTACAAAATTTATAACCATCATATTCATCTTTAGCCTTACT
>NW_013918958.1:0-397 GCF_000517525.1 Limulus polyphemus | reverse complement strand
AAGTAGATATTAAGATTTGACAATACTGTGTACTATCAATAAGAACACACAAAAGATTTAACTATAATTTGTACTATCAATAAGAAGACACAAGATTTAACGATACTGTGTACTGCCAATAAGAAGACACAAAATTTAACGATACTGTGTACTGTCAATAAGAAGACACAAGATTCAACGATACTGTGTACTGTCAATAAGAAGACACAAGATTTAACGATACTGTGTACTTATTGATAGGTGTGTTAAGATTTAACAATACTGTGTACTGTCAATTAGAAGACACAATATTCAACGATAATGTGTACTGTCAGTAAAAAAACACAAGATTTAACAATAATGTGTCCTGTCAATAAGAAGACACAAGATTTAACGATACTTGTCTGTCAATAAGAAG
>NW_013918957.1:0-264 GCF_000517525.1 Limulus polyphemus | reverse complement strand
CTAAAATTAAAAGTTTGGATCTTTTTAAGTTATTTAAGACTAGAAATAGGTAAAATAAGTAATAATAATAATAATAGAATTAAAATTGTTCACAAAGCACGCACGTGAGCAGCTAGTGGGTAATGTAATTCGATAGTGTAATGTGAGCTGCACATTCCACGAGTGATTTACAACTTATAGTGGTGCGTATAGCAGTTAGACATGGTTCATAGGACAATAAAATTTAATTATAAATAGATGTATAATGTTACGAACTTAGAGCTA
>NW_013918956.1:0-218 GCF_000517525.1 Limulus polyphemus | reverse complement strand
GGTATGTTACTACCTGTTTACATGTCGTTAATATCTACTGTTGTTTAATGTTGGTCTTTGACACTGGTATGTTACTACCTGTTTAAATGTCGTTAATATATACTGTTGTTTAATGTTTTTCTTTGACACTGGTATGTTACTACCTGTTTAAATGTCGTTAATATCTACTGTTGTTTAATGTTTTTCTTTGACATTGGTATGTTACTACTTGTTTAAAT
>NW_013918955.1:0-217 GCF_000517525.1 Limulus polyphemus | reverse complement strand
GGGTTCATCTGCTCCATCAGGAAATGTCCCATTATCGGTAGTAACTTCGTTAACGGCTTCACTGTTTTCCTTCTCAAACCGGGTAAAGTTTCTTCTTCGGCAGTGCCGTTTTTCAGGTGACACATCTTCAGCAGCATCATTTGTTACGTTGTTCACTTTGTTCCAACTGAAATGTCCTGGGCCGTGATAATGCCAAAGCCTGTTGGCATGCACCACC
>NW_013918954.1:0-219 GCF_000517525.1 Limulus polyphemus | reverse complement strand
AAAAGCTTTCTGAAAATCCAGATAAACCAAATGTACACTCTTACCCTCATCTACATTAACAGTAACCTTTTCAAAGAGTGTTAAAAGATTTGTAAGGCAAGATTTTCCCTTAGTGGAACCATGTTGACTATCCAATAAAATTCTAAACTTTGTTAAATGACTTTGGAAAGCATCTTTTAAGAGACTTTTCATAATTTTTTCCCACAACTGATGCAAGAC
>NW_013918953.1:0-218 GCF_000517525.1 Limulus polyphemus | reverse complement strand
TGCTGTATATCTGGAAGGCACCGTGGGAAGCATATAGAGCACAATTTGAGCTACTGGCAGAGATGAATGGATGGACAGAGGAACAGAAAGCTGTATATCTGGCAACGAGCTTGAAGGGACAACCACTGGAAATACTTGGACAGTTGACAGCAGCCGACAGACTCAACTATAGAGCTCTGGTAGAGGCTATAGAACTCAGGTACGGAACCCAAAACCAG
>NW_013918952.1:0-335 GCF_000517525.1 Limulus polyphemus | reverse complement strand
CCAAATTTCGGCTTTCTTCGATTTTACTTTTTCTTTTTTTGTTTTTTGTCTTCGGTTATATTCTAAACAACGAAGAGTTTTAAAAACTGGATTATTCAAACAAAATCGCAACATCTTCTCTTTCTTTTTTTTCTTTTTGTCTTCGGTTATATTCTAAACAACGAAGTGTTTTAAAAACTGGATTATTTAAACAAAATCGCAACATCTAAAAGGCCATGACGTATCTTATAAAATAAACACCACGTTATGCATGGTGTTTACTCTGGGTTATCGAAAGTCATATATTTTTTACCTTTTCACGGGACATAATATTTTTATTTTAATGCTATAATGTC
>NW_013918951.1:0-218 GCF_000517525.1 Limulus polyphemus | reverse complement strand
CATGTCCCACTTACTACTAGCTGTTCGACTGTATTCCATACACATGTCCCACTTACTCGTAACTGTTTGACTGTATTCCATACACATGTCCCACTTGCTCGTAACTATTTGACTGTATTCCATACACATGTCCCACTTACTACTAGCTGTTCGACTGTATTCCATACACATGTCCCACTTACTCGTAACTATTTGACTGTATTCCATACACATGTCCC
>NW_013918950.1:0-218 GCF_000517525.1 Limulus polyphemus | reverse complement strand
TCTTTGTAAAGACAGAATTATTGGTTGTAGTTTTAATTTACTGAGTTACAAAACAAACTTTGTTACACAAGTTTGTTGAACCGACTTTGTATAGACAGGATTATTGGTTGTAGTTTTAATTTGCTGCTGTGTTACAAAACAAACTTTGTTACACAAGTTTGTTAAACCGACTTTGTAAAGACAGAATTATTGGTTGTAGTTTTAATTTACTGAGTTAC
>NW_013918949.1:0-217 GCF_000517525.1 Limulus polyphemus | reverse complement strand
ATTGTCTCCAGGTGCAAAGCAGACTTCAGTAGATCTCTTATCATAAGTTAACTTCATCGAATAAGCAGACGTTTTCAAGTTTGAACGCAGTTGATGGTGAATATCATCCATCCTTTCCGATAACACTTTCACAAACTCTGACACATTCTCAGGCAACTCTTCATAAGGTGGGCGTCCTTATGCTTGGGTCCCCTTTTTGCACTGCGTGTACTGCATG
>NW_013918948.1:0-218 GCF_000517525.1 Limulus polyphemus | reverse complement strand
AATTAGTTAATATTGAAGTAGATGTTTACATTAGTTGATGTTAAAGTTTACCTTAGTTGATGTTATAGTTTACCTCAGTTAATGTTAAAGTTTACCTTAGTTGATGTTATAGTTTACCTCAGTTAATATTAAAGTTTACATTAGTTGATGTTAAATTAGTTAATATTGAAGTTGATGTTAAAGTTTACATTAGTTGATGTTAAAGTTTACATTAGTTG
>NW_013918947.1:0-218 GCF_000517525.1 Limulus polyphemus | reverse complement strand
AGCTAAGTGAGGGTTAAAAGACTAGTAACATACGGTTAAGTAAGGGTTAAATGACTAGTAGCAGACTACTAAATAAGGGTTAAATGACTAGTAGCAGACTACTAAATAAGGGTTAAATGACTAGTAGCAGACTACTAAGTAAGGGTTAAAAGACTAGTATCATACAGCTAAGTAAGTGTTAAAAGACTAGTATCATACGACTAAGTAAGGGTTAAATG
>NW_013918946.1:0-427 GCF_000517525.1 Limulus polyphemus | reverse complement strand
GTTATGGATATGATCAGGGTGGTGTGGGGTTGTGGAAAGAATGAGTGGTATGACGTTGTGGATAGGATCATGGTGGTGTGGGGTTGTGGAAAGAATGAGTGGTATGACATTGTGGATATGATCAGGGTGGTGTGGGGTTGTGAAAAGAATGAGTGGTATGACGTTGTGGATAGGATCAGGGTGGTGTGGGGTTGTGGAAAGAATGAGTGGTATGACATTGTGGATATGATCAGGGTGGTGTGGGGTTGTGGAAAGAATGAGTGGTATGACATTGTGGATATGATCAGGGTGGTGTGGGGTTGTGGAAAGAATGAGTGGTATGACGTTGTGTATAGGATCAGGGTGGTGTGGGGTTGTGGAAAGAATGAGTGGTTCGACGTTGTGGATATGATCAGGGTGGTGTGGGGTTGTGGAAAGAATGAGTGGT
>NW_013918945.1:0-218 GCF_000517525.1 Limulus polyphemus | reverse complement strand
AAAATAGGGTCTACTGCCTGAAAAACAGCAGGAAAATACAGTGCTCAGTTTAAAATAACTTCTTTTTTTAATCTGGCGAGTGATTTGAATGAAAGTTGTAGTTGACTTGATTACCAGCACTTGGCGAAATAGATATGTCTAGAAACTTCTCTAGAACTTCATATATCCCCTGGCGGTATGCTTGAAGACTTATTTGTTTTGTTTTTGTTTTGTTTTGG
>NW_013918944.1:0-347 GCF_000517525.1 Limulus polyphemus | reverse complement strand
CAGCTGCATACAAACTGATACCTAGCATGACACGGCCATCACTGTTGGAAATTATAGCAACCTAATTTGATATAACTGTTATTGTTAGCTACTACACATAAATTCATACCTAGCTTGATATGATCAGTACTGTTGGCAACAGCATTTAGCAGAGCCACAGTTCCACATGCATTTCTGATAGTCTGCTGCAAAAAATATACTTGGTCACTGTGTGACTGACCAGATGCTTTTTCTTCTGTCCCAAGTGTTTCATGCTGAAAAATTTTAATAAATTGATGTTCAATACTCTTCCATTACCAGATAATATAATATTAATTATGTAAAAAAACAAAACGGTGAACTAAAAA
>NW_013918943.1:0-219 GCF_000517525.1 Limulus polyphemus | reverse complement strand
ACACAAGTATTTAACGATACTGTGTACTTTCAATAAGAAGACACAAGATTTAACAATACTGTGTACTGTCAATAAGAAGACAAAATATTTAACAAAACTGTACACTGTCAATAAGAAGACACACGATTTAGCAATACTGTGTAGTATCTATAAAAAGACACAAGATTTAACGATACTTTGTACTGTCAATAAGAAGACACAAAATTCAACGATAATGTG
>NW_013918942.1:0-215 GCF_000517525.1 Limulus polyphemus | reverse complement strand
GATGACAAAACCTTGTTGAAACTTTGTACATTTGCTGTTATGTTAAACTTATATTAAAGTTTTTCTTCATTACACATTCAAGCCATCTCCAACCATCAAACAAATCACCTGATACTAGCCAGTGAGAGTGAGGTTTAAACATACATATCACCTGATACTAGCCAGTGAGAGTGAGGTTTAAACATACATATCACCTGATACTAGCCAGTGAGAGT
>NW_013918941.1:0-217 GCF_000517525.1 Limulus polyphemus | reverse complement strand
ATGAAACGAGTGTATTGCTATAGGTCTGGTAGTACAGTTATCTATGAAACAAGTGTATTGTTATAGGTTTAGGAGTACAGTTATCCAAGAAACAAGTGTATTGTTATAGGTCTGGGAGTACAGTTATCAATGAAACAAGTGTATTGTTACAGGTTTAGGATTACAGTTATGTATGAGACGAGTGTATTGTTATAGGTTTAGTAGTACAGTTATCTAT
>NW_013918940.1:0-217 GCF_000517525.1 Limulus polyphemus | reverse complement strand
TGATGTCGTGCCACTCTTCACCGAAGTCCCCGCCAATGAAGTTTGCAATATTGCACTCAACCTCTACATTAATGACCCCAA
Organism: Limulus polyphemus; assembly: GCF_000517525.1. Lineage (NCBI taxonomy): Eukaryota > Metazoa > Arthropoda > Merostomata > Xiphosura > Limulidae > Limulus > Limulus polyphemus. The sequence continues at coordinate 136 of NW_013918940.1, read as the reverse complement.
CAAGTTAATGCACATCCCCAGCACTCAACCTCTAAATTAATGACCCCAACAAGTTAATGCACATCCCCAGCACACTTTTTGCTTCTCTCTTAGATTCCTTCAAATAGATGGTTTAAGTATGGGCAATCCTGTTTCT
>NW_013918939.1:0-218 GCF_000517525.1 Limulus polyphemus | reverse complement strand
TGTTGTCTGGGGCTGATTAGGCCCATGGCCAATATATCCTCCTTGTGTAAAAGACAGTAAATCGTTCTTTAATGTATTTAATTCACTTTGAAATTTACTCATCTTTTCCATTTAATTATGCTGGCTTTCTCTCAACTGTTGGAGACTTTATTCTTGCTTATTTTCTTTCTCCTCGATCCACTGCTGTGGTCTTTTTTCTTGTTCATTTTCTTTCTCCT
>NW_013918938.1:0-218 GCF_000517525.1 Limulus polyphemus | reverse complement strand
TTTAAAAATGTAATCTTCATTTTATAGATTAGCAAACACAGACAAAAATCATACTGGGTGGTTTTGGTTCTAAATCAGCCTAGAATTATAATATTTTTGTTTGACACTGTCAATTTTTTGTTACTTATTGAAATATTATTCACCTTTTATATGTATACATAATTGTTACTGAGGTAAAAAATATCCTGTGAGCATGGTGTGTGAACTGATCCTGACAA
>NW_013918937.1:0-218 GCF_000517525.1 Limulus polyphemus | reverse complement strand
GTATATACTTTTCACATTAAGCAAAGTTTTTCAGCCTTCCGCTATCTCTGCAAACTATCTCTATTCGTGTAAGTTGGCCATACAATAGAGAGGGAAAAACCAATTGTGAAACTAAAAGTTACATTCTAATCAATGTGCATCATGTGTAAAACAAAGAAAATTCTGTAAAGTTGGAAAATTTAATTTTATAAAAATTGTATTAGTTGATGTTTTTAGAA
>NW_013918936.1:0-218 GCF_000517525.1 Limulus polyphemus | reverse complement strand
CACAGTATCGTTAAATCTTGTGTCTTTTTATAGATAGTACACAGTATTGCTAAATCGTGTGTCTTCTTATTGACAGTACACAGTTTTGTTAAATCTTGTGTCTTCTTAATGACAGTACACATTATCGTTAAATCTTGTGTTTTGTTATTGACAGTACACAGTATCGTTAAATCTTGTGTCTTTTTATTGATAGTACACAGTATTGCTAAATCGTGTGT
>NW_013918935.1:0-409 GCF_000517525.1 Limulus polyphemus | reverse complement strand
GTGTATTATTATTGTACTATAAATACCTTGTATTATTACTGTACTATAAATACCTTGTATTATTATTGTACTATAAATACCTTGTATTATTATTGTACTATAAATACAGTGTATTATTACTTTACAAGGTAGTTATAGTACAATAATAATTATAGTACAGGTAGTTATAGTACAATAATAATACAAAGTAGGTGTATTATTATTGTACTACAACTACCGTGTATTATTATTGTACTATAAATACCTTGTATTATTACTGTACTATAAATACCGTGTATTATTACTGTACTATAAATACTTTGTATTATTATTGTACTATAACTACTTTGTATTATTATTGTACTATAACTACTGTGTATTATTATTGTACTATAACTACTGTGTATTATTATTGTACTATAACTACATT
>NW_013918934.1:0-217 GCF_000517525.1 Limulus polyphemus | reverse complement strand
TCATATGTCACGGAACCTCTGTAGAAGATTCAGGTAGTTAGTTTATTCAAGCCAGATGTCACAGAACCTCTTTAGAAGATTCAGGTAGTTAATTTATTCAAGTCATATGTCACGGAACATCTTTAGAAGATTCAGGTTGTTAGTTTATTCAACTCAGATGTCGAGGAACCTCTTTAGAAGATTCAGGTAGTTAGTTTATTCAAGTCATATGTCACAG
>NW_013918933.1:0-218 GCF_000517525.1 Limulus polyphemus | reverse complement strand
TTTTGACAAGTTGCCACATAAAAGATTTGTAAAAAAATTATCTCTATAAGTGAGGGGGATAAGTTAGCAATTTGGATAGAAGAGTGGCTGGATGGAAGAAAGCAGAGGGTTGTTATAAATGGAGTTCAGTCAAAACTGGATTAATGTCACAAGTGGGGCACCTCAGGGCTCAGTCTTAGGACCGTTGCTCTTTTTGATTTACATCAGTGACAAAGATA
>NW_013918932.1:0-218 GCF_000517525.1 Limulus polyphemus | reverse complement strand
TTGGTGTCAGAGAGTGGGATAAAAAAAATGGAAACGAGAAGTGGCAAATCAAACTACAGCCTAGCAGACTTAATGGCAGCAATACAAGAACAGCAAAAAAACAAGAAGAACGAGAAGAGAAATTACAACAGTTGTTAGAGGAAAAAGAAAAGAATCAGGAAGAACTAGAAAAGAAACAAGTAGAACGACGGAATAAACAAGAAGAGAGATTACAGCAG
>NW_013918931.1:0-430 GCF_000517525.1 Limulus polyphemus | reverse complement strand
TGAATCCTGACTCCAGCTGGACTGATAAATCCATCTTGTTGTATCGTGAATTCTGACTCGAGCTGGACTGACAGGTCCATTTTGTTGTATCGTGAATCCTGACTCGAGCTGAAATGATACGTCTGTTTTATGATTTCGTGAATTCTGACTCGAGCTGGACTGAAAGGTTCATTTTGTTGTATCGTGAATCCTGACTCGAGCTGGACTGAAAGGTCCATTTTGTTGTATCGTGAATCCTGACTCCAGCTGGACTGAAAAGTTCATTTTTGTTGTATCGTGAATCCTGACTCCAGCTGAACTGATACGTCTGTTTTATGTATCGTAAATCCTGACTCCAGCTGGACTGAAAAGTTCATTTTTGTTGTATCGTGAATCCTGACTCCAGCTGAACTGATACGTCTGTTTTATGTATCGTAAATCCTGACTCGAG
>NW_013918930.1:0-218 GCF_000517525.1 Limulus polyphemus | reverse complement strand
CGACAAAAGAACGAAGAAGCAAGATTACAACAGTTGTTGGAGGAAAAAGAAAGAAACAAGTAGAAAGAGAGAATAAACAAGAAGAAAGATTACAGCAGTTGTTGGAGGAAAAGAAAAGAAGCAAGAAGAGAGATTACAACATTTGTTGGAGGAAAAAGAAAAGAAACAAGAACAGAGATTACAGCAGTGGCAAAATAACTTGCAACAGTGGCAGCTCG
>NW_013918929.1:0-218 GCF_000517525.1 Limulus polyphemus | reverse complement strand
CTGCAGGTATGGAAATTAAATGAAGTCAGAAGTGTAGTAAATGTATTTTTAGTCAAACAAGCATTATTAGGCAAGTTAAAATTGTAACTTAAATGTACTTTATTGTATAATCTTACGGTGTCTAGATAGATGACATACACTGACCGGGCTCCATATACATTAGAACCTATGGTTGACTAAAATTTAAAATTTAAACATACCCATATCGATTCTTTATT
>NW_013918928.1:0-218 GCF_000517525.1 Limulus polyphemus | reverse complement strand
CCTACTGTTTATTTTAAAGGAGTTATGGAACGTTTTGCGTTTTGTACCAGTACGTCGTTCCATTTGGACGGATCATATCCAAATTTTGTATGAACGTTCGTTGCATAGTTACGTATTTACATGCAAAATTCTAGCCTTCTATTGTCATTTTTGCGACTTTTGTGGTCGTTTTATGTTACTCTTTTATTGGCTTTTCTGAAAGCGTATGCGTACTGCAG
>NW_013918927.1:0-268 GCF_000517525.1 Limulus polyphemus | reverse complement strand
TGGATACTGTCCTACTTGAGATGGGTGGATACTGTCGTACTTGAGATGGGTGAATACTGTCGTACTTGAGATGGGTGGATACTGTGATATTTGAGATGGGTGGATACTGTCGTACTTGAGATGGGTGGATACTGTGGTATTTGAGATGGGATGGATACTGTCGTGCTTGAGATGGGTGGATACTGTCGTGCTTGAGATGGGTGGATACTGTCGAACTTGAGATGGGTGGATACTGTCGAACTTGAGATGGGTGGATACTGTGGTATTT
>NW_013918926.1:0-218 GCF_000517525.1 Limulus polyphemus | reverse complement strand
CCTTGGTTTGTAAAATCACGTGGTTGATATTGTTTTATATTTTGTGTTGATGTCACAACTTCGGTTTGTAAAATCACGTGGTTGATATTGTTTTATATTTTGTGTTGATTTCACAACCTTGGTTTGTAAAATCACGTGGTTGATATTGTTTTATGTTTTGTGTTGATGTCACATCCTTGGTTTGTAAAATCATGTGATTGATACTGTTTTATGTTTTG
>NW_013918925.1:0-219 GCF_000517525.1 Limulus polyphemus | reverse complement strand
ACTCTTGCTTCAAAACTTGGAGTAGATCGCTCTTCGAAGTTGGTTTTTTGGTTGTTTCTTGACTTGGCGGTCGAGTATGGCCCAGAGGTTTTCGATGGGGTTCATGTCAGGAGATTGGCTCGGCCAGGGCAACTTCTGGATACCATTTTCTTCCTGCCACTTTTGGATGTTTCTAGCAGCGTGACACGGTGCTCCGTCTTCCTGGAACAGCGTTGTGTT
>NW_013918924.1:0-242 GCF_000517525.1 Limulus polyphemus | reverse complement strand
TTCCGCAGAGGCGTAAGGTACCGCCGTCGAGATCGGGTCCGTGGAAAATTCTCCGATAGTCGGTAACGTTCTTTCGTCTGCTACCGCGTTTAACTTGTTCCCCTAATATAAGAGGGAAACTAAGGTTAGGGTCATCCCTCTCAAAAGTACGGGTTACATCTGAGGCGGAGACCGAGGCTTTCCGCGTTGGTTGGCGTTCAATGCCCCGGTCGAGGTATCTCCGACGGAACCTCGGCCGCGTT
>NW_013918923.1:0-213 GCF_000517525.1 Limulus polyphemus | reverse complement strand
CAACTAATCACCTTACTTAGCTTTATCTGTTCATTATAATGTAGCAACTACTCAACTTACTTAACTTTATGTGTTAATAATAATGTAACAACTAATTACCTTACTTAGCTATATCTGTTCATTATAATGTAGCAACTACTCAACTTACTTAGCTTTATCTGTTCATAATAATGTAACAACTAATCACCTTACTTAGCTATATCTGTTCATTAT
>NW_013918922.1:0-217 GCF_000517525.1 Limulus polyphemus | reverse complement strand
TACATAGAGGTGTTTAAGTTATAAATATGTACCAGTTAGGACTGTACATAGAGGTGTTTAAGTTATATATATGTACCAGTTAGGACTGTACATAGAGGTGTTTAAGTTATATATATGTACCAGTTAGGACTGTACGTAGAGGTGTTTAAGTTATATATATGTACCAGTTAGGACTGTACGTAGAGGTGTTTAAGTTATATATATGTACCAGTTAGGA
>NW_013918921.1:0-217 GCF_000517525.1 Limulus polyphemus | reverse complement strand
TATCGTTAAATCTTATGTCTTCTTATTGACAGTACATAGTATCGTTAAATCTTGTGTCTTTTTATTGATAGTACAAAGTATTGCTAAATCGTGTGTCTTCTTATTGATAGTACACAGTATTGTTAAATCTTGTGTCTTCTTATTGACAGAACACAGTATTGTTAAATCTTGTGTCTTCTTATTGACAGAATACAGGTTTGTTAAATCTTTTGTCTTC
>NW_013918920.1:0-218 GCF_000517525.1 Limulus polyphemus | reverse complement strand
AGTCAAAGTGACTGTAAAAGTTGATGATGGTGAAAGGGAACCAGGTATAGATATTAAAGCAGAACAGGAGAAAGGCCAAGATTTGAAGCCAATAATTGATTTTCTACAAGCAGGTGTTTTGCGCCCTGCTTGGAAGAAGGTGTCTAACTTAAGCCCATTGACAAAGATCTATTGGGCACAATGGTACCAGTTGAAGCTTCAAGATAGTATTCTTGTGT
>NW_013918919.1:0-218 GCF_000517525.1 Limulus polyphemus | reverse complement strand
CACTGTTTTAAATTGGTTATTTATAAAACACTGGTTTAAACTGTTATTTACAAAACACTGGTTTAAATTGGTTATTTACAAAACACTGTTTTAAATTGGTTATTTACAAAACACTGGTTTAAACTGTTATTTACAAAACACTGTTTTAAATTGGTTATTTATAAAACACTGGTTTAAACTGTTATTTACAAAACGCTGTTAGTTTTATTTTCCTTCGA
>NW_013918918.1:0-418 GCF_000517525.1 Limulus polyphemus | reverse complement strand
GTATGTACAATAAATTCTTCAACACTACAGATATTATGGACATATTATAAATACTATATATGTAGTTCTCTCCTTCTTGTAAAGTATCCACTTAGGCCTCTTTAATTACTTTAGAATTTCCTCTATTTCTATGGCACTAGTATTCTCTGTGATTCACTTACAATGTGGCGCGAGTTACCGTAATCGTTTGGTCTTCTTTCTTTTGAAGACCCTCTGCTGCACTCAGGCTGATTCAATTACTTTATAACCAAGCTTTCTCAATCGTTAGGCCTATCACTTCTACGGTAGTTACCTTCACACCAACTTTATTCTCTTTTGCTATTATCTGTCTGCTTCTGTCTGTCTGCTGCTTTCCGCTCGTCTCACGCTATTTATATCCTTATCACTTAATCGTCTGTCCGACTTCTATATTCTCGAC
>NW_013918917.1:0-274 GCF_000517525.1 Limulus polyphemus | reverse complement strand
ACTGTCAATTAGAAGACACAAGATTTAACAATACTGTGTTCTGTCAATAAGAAGATACGGGATTTATCAACACTGTGTACTGTCAATTAGAAGACACAAGATTTAATAATACTGTGTCATGTCAATAAGAAGCTAAAGGATTTATCAATACTGTGTACTGTCAAAAAGAAGACACTAGATTTAACGATACTGTGTACTATCAATAAGAAGACAAGATTTAACAATACTATGTACTATCAAAAAGAAGACAAGATTTAACGATACTGTGTACTGT
>NW_013918916.1:0-354 GCF_000517525.1 Limulus polyphemus | reverse complement strand
GTTATTGATAGTACACATTATCATTAAATGTTATGACTTGTTATGATAGTACACAGTATCGTTAAATCTTGAGTCTTCTTATTGACAGTACACATTATTGAACCTGTCAATAAGAAGATAAAGGATTTATCAATACACTCAGTATTGTTAAATTGTGTCTTTATTGTGTCAGTATTGTGTCTTTTTACTGACAGTACACAGTATTGTTAAATCTTGTGTCTTTTTATTGACAGTACACAGTAACGTTATATCTTTTGGCTTGTTAGTGATAGTACACAGTATCGTTAAATTTTTTGTCTTCTTATTGACAGTACACAGTATTGATAAATTCTTTATCTTCTTATTGACAGGACA
>NW_013918915.1:0-218 GCF_000517525.1 Limulus polyphemus | reverse complement strand
AACAGTGAGTCATAGTACGATACTAGCTATTGGGTCCTATTTGATCCAGTCGGACTTAAACAAACACATGTAGATATGTTGTAAATATATGAGTTAATAAACAAACTGGTTGCAGACTAAAGTCAACAGTGGGTCATAGAACGATAATTGTTATTGGATCTATTTAATTCACTCGGACTTTAGGAAACGATTGAAGATATGTTGTAAATAGATGCGGT
>NW_013918914.1:0-218 GCF_000517525.1 Limulus polyphemus | reverse complement strand
TATAAAACTTGTCTATTGAGAAAGTCAGTCTACTTTAATACAACAAAGCAAGAATTTAACGTAAATATAAAACTTGTCTATTGAGAAAGTCAGTCTACTTTAATACAACACAGCAAGAATTTAACGTAAATATAAAACTTGTCTATTTAGAATACTTTAATACAACAAAGCAAGAATTTAACGTACATATAAAACTTGTCTATTGAGAAAGTCATACT
>NW_013918913.1:0-219 GCF_000517525.1 Limulus polyphemus | reverse complement strand
TACTGTGAATATGAAGTCACAATATTCAATGATAATGTATACTGTCAGTAAGAAAACACAAGATTTAACAATAATATGTCCTGTCAATAAGAAGACACAAGATTTAACAATACTGTGTACTGTCAATAAGAAGACACAAGATTTAACGATACTGTGTACTGTCATTAAGAAGACACAAGATTTAACGATACTGTGTACTGTCAATAAGAAGACACAAGA
>NW_013918912.1:0-218 GCF_000517525.1 Limulus polyphemus | reverse complement strand
ATGTCTATCTAAGGAGTGAACTAAGATCTCTCTGAAAAGTGAATTAAGGTCTCTCTGAAGAGTGAATTAAGGTCTCTCTGAATGAACTAAGGTCCTTATATTAGTGAATTAAGGTCTTTCATATTAGTGAATTAAGATCTATCTGAAGAGTGAACTAAGGTCTCTCATATTAGTGAACTAAGGTTTCTCTGAAGAGTGAACTAAGGTCTCTAATATTA
>NW_013918911.1:0-282 GCF_000517525.1 Limulus polyphemus | reverse complement strand
GTGGCTGGTATGGTCTTTTAATACAGATGGATAGTGACTGGTTGGTGTTTTACTATACATGGATAGTGACTGATAGATGTTTTTTATAGAAGGATAGTGACTGGTAGGTGTTTTATTATACATGGATAGTGACTGGTAGGTCTTTTAATACAGATATATAGTGTCTGGTAAGTCTTTTAATACAGATGGATAGTGACTGGTAGGTCTTTTAATACAGATGGATAGTGGCTGATATGTCTTTCATTATATATGGATAGTGGATGGTAAGGTCTTTTAATACAG
>NW_013918910.1:0-220 GCF_000517525.1 Limulus polyphemus | reverse complement strand
GATAAGCACAAATTTAATACTGCTACTACGATAAGCACAAATTTAATACTGCTATACGATAAGCACAAATTTAATACTGCTACACGATAAGTACAAGTTTAATACTGCTACACGATAAGTACAAGTTTAATACTGCTACACGATAAGTACACAAATTTAATACTGCTACACGATAAGTACAAGTTTAATACTGCTATACTATAAGTACAAGTTTAATACT
>NW_013918909.1:0-218 GCF_000517525.1 Limulus polyphemus | reverse complement strand
AATATATGTTATCTATATATATCATCATTGATAATGTTAGAATATATGTTATTTATACATATCATCATTGATACTGTTAGAATATATGTTATTTATACATATCATCATTGATACTGTTAGAATATATGTTATTTATACATATCATCATTGATACTGTTAGAATATATGTTATTTATACATATCATCATTGATACTATTAGAATATATGTTATTTATAC
>NW_013918908.1:0-218 GCF_000517525.1 Limulus polyphemus | reverse complement strand
GCTTTACGTGGCTCATTTTTAATACGGTTAATATGGAATACGGCTTTACGTGGCTCATTTTTAGTACGGTTAATATGGAATACGGCTTTGCGTGGCTTATTTTTAGTACGGTTAATATGGAATCCAGCTTTACGTGGCTCATTTTTAATACGGTTAATATGGAATACGGCTTTGCGTGGCCCATTTTTAGTACGGCTAATATGAAATCCAGCTTTATC
>NW_013918907.1:0-242 GCF_000517525.1 Limulus polyphemus | reverse complement strand
ATGCCCACCATGGGTACCGAAACCAGGTTTTTAGCGTTATAAGCCTTCAGAATTACCGTTGTGCATCTCAAGGACAGCTAATAAAAGAAAATGTTAAAACAAACGACTAAAACAGACCGCAAGGTGTGATGGGTAAAACTTGTATATCGAAGATAGCAAACATTCCAGTTCTCATAATTGTTAAATACCTATAAGAACAGCACAGTGAACCTAAGATAACTAGGTCAATATATAGTGTCTTT
>NW_013918906.1:0-678 GCF_000517525.1 Limulus polyphemus | reverse complement strand
AATTCCTACTTTGTTAATGATTATTGGTTGAGGGGGTCAGCCTGAACGTCTTCAGGCTGGGATTTATATACTTTTTTATACATTGTGTGCTTCTCTGCCTTTTGGTGGGTACCCCCCTAGCTTCAATAAAACCCCTGCTAACACCATTGACCCTGCAATAGGAGCCTCCACATGAGCCTTTGGTAACCAAAGATGTAATAAAAACATAGGAAGCTTCACCAAAAAAGCAACAACAAATACAAAAAATCAAAACCACCCTATACTTACCCCCTTCAATTCTAAATAATAAAACACCGCACTCCCCTCACATCCATATAACCTAAAAATCCCCACATCCTCATCTTCTTAGTGTTATTACACCCCCTAAAACAATTCCTATATGACCAACAGAAGAATAAGCAATTAAAGACTTCAAATCAACCTGACGCATACAAATAAATCTAGTAAATAATCCTCCAATTAATCCTACTCTTACCAATCATCCACCCTGACTTTTTACAAAACTCTGAAATAATCATAATACCCGAAACAATCCGGGCTCTTTTATTGATGGTTGCTCATGGTTTATGTTCTTCTGCATTGTTTTGTTTAGCAAATGTTGTGTATGAACGCTTTTTTTCTCGAAGATTAGTGTTGTTAAGGGGGATAATAAGAGTGTTTCCTTCGTTGGCTTTATGA
>NW_013918905.1:0-397 GCF_000517525.1 Limulus polyphemus | reverse complement strand
GAAGAAACACAACACCAACCACCAAAATTTAATTAACCTTTACATCTGAAGAAACACAACACCAACAAGCCAAAATCTAACTAACCTTTACACCTGAAGAAACATAACACCAACCAGCCAAAATATAACTAACCATTACATCTGAAGAAACACAACACCAACCACCAAAATTTAATTAACCATTACATCTGAAGAAACACAACACCAACTACCAAAATCTAACTAACCTTTACACCTGAAGAAACACAACATCAACAAGCCAAAATCTAACTAACCATTACATCTGAAGAAACACAACACCAACAAGCCAAAATCTAACTAACCTTTACACCTGAAGAAACACAACACCAACCAGCCAAAATCTAACTAACCTTTACATCTGAAGAAACACAACACC
>NW_013918904.1:0-218 GCF_000517525.1 Limulus polyphemus | reverse complement strand
CTATTTAAGAAGTGTGTTGTTTCAAGACTTAAGATAACACAAACTCGTAATTAATCTAGGATGTAGTAGATCAGAATAAAGATTACAGGAAAGCTGGGTGTGAAGTGAATTAAAATAGAAGATATTGTTAATAACTTCACGAAAAATAAAAGTGTTTTCTATTTAAGAAGTGTGTTGTTTCAAGACTTAAGATAACACAAACTCATAGTTAATCTAGG
>NW_013918903.1:0-217 GCF_000517525.1 Limulus polyphemus | reverse complement strand
AAGTTAAAAAGTTTCTTTTCTTCTGTACCTTTCATTGGAGATTCAGTACAACTTCTGTACACCTTTACTTTACTACTACTAAATTTAATGATTATATTATTTTATACAGCTGTATCAGTCATCTTCAATAATACAGAATATATTTTACAACAATTTATAGAATATATTAAAACACATAAAATTAAAAATAAAAAGCATCTGTGCTTCTTTTGTGCAG
>NW_013918902.1:0-428 GCF_000517525.1 Limulus polyphemus | reverse complement strand
AAACAGTACCTTTAATTGTACAGTATGCCTGTTATTGTTTATTCTATTACAATACACACAAACAATACCTTTAATTGTACAGTGTGTCTATTATTGATTCTCCTATTACAATACACACAAACACTACCTTTAATTGTACAGTATGCTTGTTATTGTTTCTCATATCCACAATACACACAAACAACTAAACAGGCATACTGTACAATTAAAGGCTATTATTGTTTCTCCTATTACAATACACACAAACACTACCTTTAATTGTACAGTATGCCTGTTATTGTTTCTCATATCACAATACACACAAACACTACCTTTAGTTGTACATTGTGTTTATTATTGTTTCTCCTATTACAATACACACAAACAACACCTTTAATTGTAGAGTATGTCTATTATTGTTTCTCCTATTACAATACACACAAATACTA
>NW_013918901.1:0-219 GCF_000517525.1 Limulus polyphemus | reverse complement strand
ATTGTTTTCTGTATTCCTTGGTGTAGACACACTTTCTAAATAGTTTCAAATAATGGTCTATATCTTACACATCAGTTGCTGTATTCCTTGGTGTAGACACACTTTCTGAAGAGTTTTAAAATAATGGTCTACATCTTACTTAAACATTATTTTCTGTATTCCTTGGTGCAGACACACTTTCTGAAGAGTTTAAAACGATGGTCTATATCTTACACAAAA
>NW_013918900.1:0-218 GCF_000517525.1 Limulus polyphemus | reverse complement strand
AATGTGTACTGTCAATAAGAAGACACAAGATTTAACGATACTGTGTACTGTCATTAAGAAACACAAGATTTAACAATAATGTGTCCTGTCAATAAGAAGACACAAGATTTAACAATACTGTGTACTGTCAATAAAATACACAAGATTTAACGATACTGTGTGCTGTCAATAAGAGACACAAGATTTAACGATACTGTGTACTGTCAATAAGAAGAAAC
>NW_013918899.1:0-216 GCF_000517525.1 Limulus polyphemus | reverse complement strand
GACACAAGATTTAACGATACTGTGTACTGTCAATAAGAAGAACAAGATTTAACGATACTGTGTACTGTCAATAAGAAGACACAAGATTTAACGATACTGTGTACTGTCAATAAGAAGACACAATATTCAACGATACCGTGTACTGTCAATAAGAAGACACAAGATATAACGATACTGTGTACTGTCAATAAGAAGACACAAGATTTTAACGATACT
>NW_013918898.1:0-218 GCF_000517525.1 Limulus polyphemus | reverse complement strand
GAACACAGAAGCTAGGAATTCAACATCTGACGATCAGTGAAGAGTTATTCACAAGAAGACAGACTCAAGTATTCAACATCTGACCGTCAGTGAAAAGTTATTCATAAGAAGACAAAAGCAAGGAATTCAGCATCTGATCATCAGTGAACAGTTATTCATGAGACGACAGAAGCAAGGAATTAGATACTTGACCTTCAGTGAAGTGTTATTCATAAGAA
>NW_013918897.1:0-218 GCF_000517525.1 Limulus polyphemus | reverse complement strand
AGGGTGGATAGTGTTCCACGAGACAGTCTATCGTGAGGGTGGATAGTGTTCCACGAGACAGTCTATCGTGAGGGTGGATAGTGTTCCACGAGACAGTCTATCGTGAGGGTGGATAGTGTTCCACGAGACAGTCTATCGTGAGGGTGGACAGTGTTCCACGAGACAGTCTATCGTGCAGGTGGACAGTGTTCCACGAGACAGTCTATCGTGTAGGTGGA
>NW_013918896.1:0-218 GCF_000517525.1 Limulus polyphemus | reverse complement strand
CTGACTGCAGTTCAATTACTCACTGTCTACACACACATTACATTACCGCGTCACGTTGTCCCCTCTTATATATACCCGCCTACCCCATCTAGCAAACACTAGAGCATTCATGAAGAAACAAGATAGTTCTAGAACCGTGGCGTCACAGTGGTCATGTGACTCGCTGACGCAACAGTATTATTCTTGATCTTCTACATTGTTGATTGTAGGAATCTGGA
>NW_013918895.1:0-218 GCF_000517525.1 Limulus polyphemus | reverse complement strand
TACCACCTAACTCTTCTTTTTTCAAGATGAAACCAATTGAGAGATTTCAGCCTCTCCTTGTATGACAACCCCTCCATCCAAGGCATCATTCTAGTAACCCTTCTCTGAACCCTTTCCAATAATTCAATGTCTTTCCTAATGTAAAGAGCCTAAGACTGAATACAATATTCCAAATGTTGCCTAACCAGTGACCTGTACAATGAAAGTATAACCTCTTT
>NW_013918894.1:0-217 GCF_000517525.1 Limulus polyphemus | reverse complement strand
CGTCATTATTCGTTGTAATACTAGTTTAAAATAACCAAACATTCGTCATTATTCGTTGTAATACTAGTTTAAAATAACCAAACATTCGTCATTATTCGTTGTAATACTAGTTTAAAATAACCAAACATTCGTCATTATTCGTTGTAATACTAGTTTAAAATAACCAAACATTCGTCATTATTCGTCGTAATACTAGTTTAGAATAACCAAACATTCG
>NW_013918893.1:0-217 GCF_000517525.1 Limulus polyphemus | reverse complement strand
ATTTTTTATTACTTACTCATTCAACATATCAGTATTGTAGGTTTTTTATTACACACTCATTCAACATATCAGTATTGTAGGATTTTTTTATTACATACTCATTCAACATATCAGTATTGCAGGATTTTTTTATTATATACTCATTCAACATATCAGTATTGTAGGTTTTTTATTACATACTCATTCAACATATCAGTATTGTAGGTTTTCTTATTAC
>NW_013918892.1:0-218 GCF_000517525.1 Limulus polyphemus | reverse complement strand
TTTATCATTATATAAAAAGCTAAGGCTAACCTTACACACAGTTTCAGACAAAGCTGCCTTATCTTTATCCTTATATAAAAACCTTAGCCTAACCTTACACACAGCTACAGATAAAGTTGCTTCATCTTTATCATTATATAGAAACATAAGCCTAACCTTACACACAGTTATAAATAAAGTTGCTTCATCGTTTTCCTTATATAGAAACCTAAGCCTAA
>NW_013918891.1:0-287 GCF_000517525.1 Limulus polyphemus | reverse complement strand
GTCCTGCAATTCACACCAAGTCTCGCAGCTAGCTGCGTTCTTCATCGACCCACGAGCCGAGTGATCCACCGCTTAGAGTCGTGAATATGAATTTCTTCAACATATAACATAGGGACTTCCATCTCGAACTGGAGGAAAAAAAATTCGAGCGACTGCATGTCTCTCATCTTGCCACAATGTTCCCGTACAGGGAACAAACTACCCTTCTTTTTTTTTCCTCACCACTGAACGGTGCCCGCCGACAGTGGATTTTTCAGTTACGAGCCATCAAAAAAACCAGGCGGAAC
>NW_013918890.1:0-216 GCF_000517525.1 Limulus polyphemus | reverse complement strand
CACAAACACTAGTTATTCTATGTTCAATTTACATATGTATGTTCATGTAGTAAACACAAACACTAGTTATTCTATGTTCAATATACATATGTATGTTCAAGTAGTAAACACAAACACTAGTTATTCTATGTTCAATTTACATATGTATGTTCATGTAGTAAACACAAACACTAGTTATTCTATGTTCAATATACTATATGTATGTTTCTATGTAGT
>NW_013918889.1:0-216 GCF_000517525.1 Limulus polyphemus | reverse complement strand
TGATACTCGTAACGATCAAAGACACGTGTTAAGTGTATCAATTAAAGACACACGTGATAAGTGTATCAATGAAAGACACACGTGATAAGTGTATCAATGAAAGACACGCGTGATAAGTGTATCAATGAAAGACACACGTGATAAAGTGTAACAAGGAAAGACACGTGATAAGTGTAACAAGGAAAGACACACGTGATAAGTGTAACAAGGAAAGAC
>NW_013918888.1:0-218 GCF_000517525.1 Limulus polyphemus | reverse complement strand
GTAAAATGCCAAGCACACAAGAAAGCTGGATGGCCAAAGGTGCAACTTTGTCATAGATGCTGCATCTCAGCAAACCCTTGTGAGTATCAAGATGCTGGATCATAAAGGAGTACCAGAAGTCATATAGAAGCTTTGTGGTGTGACAGGACATTATGCAAGGTTGTGGGGACCAGTATGGGTAACTATTGAGCTCATGGGCATAAAGTACAGACACAAAG
>NW_013918887.1:0-218 GCF_000517525.1 Limulus polyphemus | reverse complement strand
CCAGGTTGAAGGTACACGTGAACTTCTTTTAAAATGATCAACTCATCTGCTTTAATACCAGTACACATCCAGGTTGAAGGTACATGTGAACTTCTTTTAAAATGGCTGACTCACCTGCTTTAATACCAGTACACATCCAGGTTGAAGGTACACGTGAACTTCTTTTAAAATGATCAACTCATCTGCTTTAATACCAGTACACATCCAGGTTGAAGGTA
>NW_013918886.1:0-318 GCF_000517525.1 Limulus polyphemus | reverse complement strand
CTACTGTACCACCTAAAAATCATGTTGTATGTTGTACTAGCTACTGTCTTTAGGTAGGTACAGTAGAATGATCATGTTGTATGTTGTACTAGCTACTGTCCATTTTACTGTACCAACCTAAAGACAGTAGCTAGTACAACATACAACATGATCATTCTACTGTACCTAACCTAAAGACAGTAGCTATTACAATATACAACATGATCATTCTATCGTACCTACCTAAAGACAGTAGCTATTACAACATATAACATGATCATTCTACTGTACCTACCTAAAGACAGTAGCTATTACAACATAAAACATGATCATTCTACT
>NW_013918885.1:0-217 GCF_000517525.1 Limulus polyphemus | reverse complement strand
AATATATTTATTGAGCTATTATTAACTCAGTAGCTAAACATTGACTTCCGTAGACTAAACTGAAATAAACTTTACTGTTTGTGTATCAAATGTTCTGCATAGAAAAGGGCCCCTAACAAGTCGGTTTGAAATGGTACTACAACAGAAACGCCGTGTCTATAACACAGCATTTTGAAACCAACACTGCGATTACGCTGGACAAAAAGTCGGTTTGAAA
>NW_013918884.1:0-218 GCF_000517525.1 Limulus polyphemus | reverse complement strand
CTTCTCTGACACAGGGGTATTGTAGTTGACTTAAGTGCTGTGACATGCAAATCAACAGATGCAGCAACACTTACTGGGATTTGGCCTTTGTTGTTCCCAATCTTCATCTTATCGAAGTTAACTACACACTTCCTCGGTAGTAAGTAGTCCAACTCTAGTATGCATTGGTCTTCAATGTCAGCCAAGTATACTTCCTGTCTGTCCTTTATGCCCATGAG
>NW_013918883.1:0-218 GCF_000517525.1 Limulus polyphemus | reverse complement strand
TCGTAAGTGTCAACGATGGTTCAGCAAATTTCGTTCAGGTCAGTTTAGCCTTAAAAACTGTGATGGCAGGAGCCAACATGTTGGAATTGATATTGATGCTCTGAAGACGCTTGTTGGACATAACTCAAGGCAACACACTCGTGAAAAGGCCCTGAAATTGCATGTCTCTTATGAAACAATACGTAAACATCTAAGGGATATGAGAAAACTCCTTAAAG
>NW_013918882.1:0-292 GCF_000517525.1 Limulus polyphemus | reverse complement strand
AAACAGTATAGTAGTAGATACTATCACTTTCTTCTAGATCACTTAGTGTCCTTGTTAAGCATAGCAACGTACTGCTAGACATTTAAAAAAACAGTAAAGAGTTTGAGTTTCTTCCCATTCCAGAAAACACATTGAATACTAAGCCTCTACCTAGATGATGATGCGTACATTGATATTGAAAGAAATGATATCAACATTGATGTTTTCTTGATTTGTTTATTTTCGCGCAAACTTATTCGAGGATTACCCACGATAATTTCTTTCAGACACATTGTGCTACTATATTAGATAC
>NW_013918881.1:0-218 GCF_000517525.1 Limulus polyphemus | reverse complement strand
GTGTTTTGATAACTGTAGGAATGTATGTTAGTTACAACACTAATCTGTATTTCATTACATGGGATAAGGTATTGATAATTGTATGGTTGTATGTTATGAACATGTATTAGTTACAACACTAATCCATATTTCATTAAGTGGGATAGCATGTTGATAACTGTAGGGTTGGTTGTTATGAACATGTATTAGTTACAACACTAATCCATATTTCATTACGC
>NW_013918880.1:0-218 GCF_000517525.1 Limulus polyphemus | reverse complement strand
ATCTTTAGCGTTATTTGGTACAACAACTCCACGAACACCTAGGTGTAACGCTAGTTACCGAATTTGTAATCACCATACGCATCTTTAGCGTTATTTGGTACAGCAACTCCACGAACACCTAGGTGTAACTCTAGTTACCGAATTTGTAACCAACATACTCATCTTTAGCATTATTTGGTACAACAATTCCACGAATACCTAGGTGTAACTCTAGTTAC
>NW_013918879.1:0-218 GCF_000517525.1 Limulus polyphemus | reverse complement strand
CCCCTCCATGTACCCGCCCATCACACAACCTGTCATTCCGGTACAAGGAAAACTGACGAAGGGTGACTGTATCGGCAGGTTTCAGAAATGTTTCCTGTAAGGAGAGACATGCTGGATGATAGGAGTCAATCAAGGCATTAATGTCATCGAGATTCGAACGAAAACCCCGACAGTTCCACTGTATCAAAGTGGCCATTTTTATGTATGTTTAGGAGAAG
>NW_013918878.1:0-218 GCF_000517525.1 Limulus polyphemus | reverse complement strand
CAGTTTTAGACATTCTAATGTTGTCTCTTCAGCTAATGAAAGGATGCCTCTACATTTTCATAGGTAGAATAAATGAAATTTGATACAAAAAGTGTGGAGGTAGGCAAGAGATAAAAGGTCACGTTCGAACGAAAAAATTCCAAAAGGTTTCTTGACCAGTATTTGCATGTCAAAAAACCTACATAAAAACAAACAACAAGAACATTTCAAAAATGTCC
>NW_013918877.1:0-219 GCF_000517525.1 Limulus polyphemus | reverse complement strand
AATTACCACTTAAATAAAAACAAGGATCGCTGTTGGTTGGTTTAGGGCTAACTAGAACGTAACTACCACTTAAATAAAAACAAAGATCGCTGTTGGTTGGTTTAGGGCTAACTAGAACGTAACCACTACTTAAATAAAAAAAGGATCGCTCATGGTTGGTTTAAGACTAACTAGAACGTAACTACCACTTAAATAAAAACAAGGATCGCTGTTGGTTGG
>NW_013918876.1:0-234 GCF_000517525.1 Limulus polyphemus | reverse complement strand
CACCTAGGTGTAACTCTAGTTACCGAATTTATAACTACCATATTCATCTTTAGCCTTACTTGGTACAACTACTCCATGAACACCTAGGTGTAACTCTAGTTACAGAATTTAATACCACCATACTCATCTTTAGCCTTACTTGGAACAATTACTCCATGAACACTTAGGTTTAACTCTGGTTTAACCCCCATACTCATCTTTAGCGTTATTTGGTACAACAACTCTATGAACACC
>NW_013918875.1:0-219 GCF_000517525.1 Limulus polyphemus | reverse complement strand
TAGCATGTAATATGGTAAAACAATAGTAGTTTTTAACAGCATGTAATATGGTAAAACAATAGTTGTTTTCGAAAGCATGTATTATGGTAAAACAATAGTAGTTTTCAATAGCATGTAATAAGGTAAAACAATAGTAGTTTTTAACAGAATGTAATATGGTAAAACAATAGTAGTTTTCTATAAGTTGTAATAAGGTAAAACAATAGTTGTTTTCAATAG
>NW_013918874.1:0-218 GCF_000517525.1 Limulus polyphemus | reverse complement strand
GAAGAACGGGAAAAGAAACAAGAAAAGAAACAAGAAGAGAAATTACAGCGGTGGTTGGAGGAAAAAGAAAAGAAACGAGGAGAAATTACAGCAGTTGTTGGAGGAAAAAGAAAAGAAACAAGAAGAAAGACAACAGCAGTTACAAGAAAACCTACAACAATGGCAGCTCGAACAGCAAACTAAACAAGAGAGACTACAACAGTGGTTGGAGGAGAAGG
>NW_013918873.1:0-358 GCF_000517525.1 Limulus polyphemus | reverse complement strand
GCATGTACGTGTAGATACTTTGTACTGAGGTTACTATAATGTAGCATATACGTGTAGATACTTTGTACTGAGGTTACTATAATGTAGAGGTTACTATAATATAGCATATACATGTAGATACTTTGTACTGAGGTTACTATAATATAGCATATACATGGAGATACTTTGTACTGAGGTTACTATAATATAGCATGTACGTGTACATACTTTGTACAGAGATTACTATAATATAGCATATCCGTGTAGATACTTTGTACTGAGTTTACTATAATGTAGCATATACATGTAGATACTTTGTACTGAGGTTACTATAATATAGCATATACGTGTAGCTACTTTGTACTGAGGTTACTATAAT
>NW_013918872.1:0-218 GCF_000517525.1 Limulus polyphemus | reverse complement strand
CATGGGAAAAACATTTACCCATGTTAATCACCTAAAGTACCCCAATGTAGTACATAATCAAGATAACCTACACAGCTGACGTACGTGGAAAACATAGGAAAACACACATGGGAAAAACGTTTACCAATGTTAATCACCTGAAGTACCCCAATGTAGTACATAATCAAGATAACATACACAGCTGACGTACGTGGAAAACGTAGGAAAACACACATGGG
>NW_013918871.1:0-217 GCF_000517525.1 Limulus polyphemus | reverse complement strand
GGCTAGTCGTACTTTATTTTAACAATATATATGTATATTGTAGTAAAGATAGGAATATCGTTTTACTGTATATATATTGTAGTAAAGATAGGAATATCGTTTTACTCTATATATTGTAGTAAATATAGGAATATCGTTTTACTGTATATATGTTGTAGTAAAGATAGGAATATCGTTTTACTGTATATATATTGTAGTAAATATAGGAATATCTTTT
>NW_013918870.1:0-218 GCF_000517525.1 Limulus polyphemus | reverse complement strand
GTTGTTGTTCTATAATAATGACATTTATTATGTTGTAAGATAATCATTCAATATTTATAAAAACAACAGGTGTAACAAATACAGTATTACAAGAAACCAACAAAACTGTGGAATACTGTAAAAATATCGAATTCAAATAAACGTCCCAAAAATCAATTACTATTTACAAAACAGACAAGACACAAAAATGACCCACCCGAATTATATATGAATGGAAC
>NW_013918869.1:0-218 GCF_000517525.1 Limulus polyphemus | reverse complement strand
ATTTAAAAATACTGTGAACTGTCAACAAGAAGACACAATATTCAACAATAATGTGTACTGTCAGTAAGAAAACACAAGATTTAACAATAATGTGTCCTGTCAATAAGAAGACAGAAGATTTAACGATACTGTGTACTGTCAATAAGAAGACACAAGATTTAACGATACGGTGTACTGTCAATAAGAAGACACAAGATTTAACTATACTGTGTACTGTC
>NW_013918868.1:0-217 GCF_000517525.1 Limulus polyphemus | reverse complement strand
TGTAGTCTACATCGTATGCGGTAACAACCCTTCGGAGATCAAACCTTAATGGTAATTCTATGTCTGTAGTCTACATCGTATGCGGTAACAACCCTTCGGAGATCAAACCTTAATCGTAATTCTATGTCTGTAGTCTACGTCGTATGCGTTAACAACCCTTCGGAGATCAAACCTTAATCGTAATTCTATGTCTGTAGTCTACATCGTATGCGTTAAC
>NW_013918867.1:0-218 GCF_000517525.1 Limulus polyphemus | reverse complement strand
ATGTTACTTTAGTAGACGCCCCACAAATGTAGAAACGTTAGTTATACCAGTGTTACTTCAGAAAGTTCCCTACAAATGTAGAAACGTTAATTATACCAGTGTTTCTTTAGAAGACATCCTTCAAATGTAGAAACGTTATCTATACCAGTGTTACTTTAGAAGACGCCCCACAAATGTAGAAACGTTAGTTATACCAGTGTTACTTTAGAAGTCTCCCC
>NW_013918866.1:0-347 GCF_000517525.1 Limulus polyphemus | reverse complement strand
GTAATATCACTAACAAGTTAAATCTTGTGGCGATAGTGTGTACTGTCAATAAGAAGTAAGAAGACACAAGATTTAACAATACTGTGTACAGTCAATAAGAAGACACAAGATTTAACGATACTGTGTACTATAACACAAAATTTAACGATACTGTGTACTGTCAATAAGAAGACACAAGATTTAACAATACTGTGTACTGTCGATAAGAAGACACAAGATTTAACGATACTGTGTACTGTCAATAAGAAGACACAAGATTTAACGATACTGTGTACTGTCAATAAGAAGAAACAAGATTTAACGATACTATGTACTGTCAATAAGAAGACACAAGATATAAGAATACT
>NW_013918865.1:0-218 GCF_000517525.1 Limulus polyphemus | reverse complement strand
TTAGAAATCATGGTGTTAATGCCAACCACAACACTACTCTTCAACACAAGCTGTCACTGTTGACAAGATTTAGAAATCATGATGTTAATTCCAACCACAACACTACTCTTCAACACAAGCTGTCACTATTAAAAACATTTAGAAATCAAGATGTTAATACCAGTCACAACACTACTCTTCAACACAAGCTGTCACTATTGAAAACATTTAGAAATCAA
>NW_013918864.1:0-218 GCF_000517525.1 Limulus polyphemus | reverse complement strand
GTGGCAACGTGGACTGTAATGACGTGTTAATATGATATATTTAACCTCAAAAACTAGATGTGACAACGTGGACTGTAAAGACATGTTAATATAATATACTTAAACAAAATAACTAGATGTGGCAACGTGGAATGTATTGACATATTAATATAATATACTTAAACTCAATAACTAGATATGACAACGTGGACTGTAATGACATGTTAATATAATATACT
>NW_013918863.1:0-218 GCF_000517525.1 Limulus polyphemus | reverse complement strand
CCTGTCTGAAAGATGTTCCTAGGTTTGTTGCTCTACGTCTCCCGTGGCTTAATACACTAAAAACCCTAATGAATTACGTTGTAGTGAATATGAATTATTTCATAGTGTAGAGCGTGACTGAAAGATGTTTCTAGCTTTTGTTGTTCTACGTATCCCGTGGCTTAATACACTAAAAACCCTAATAAATTACGTTGTAGTGAATATGAATTATTTCATAG
>NW_013918862.1:0-218 GCF_000517525.1 Limulus polyphemus | reverse complement strand
CTGAGAGGGTGTTATCTACATATACTTAAACTTATGTGCTACGTTCAACATTATCATTGTACTGTAAGGGTGTTATCTACATAGACTTAAACTTATGTGCTACGTTCAACATTGTCATTGTACTGAGAGGGTGTTATCTACATAGACTTAAACTTATGTGCTACGTTCAATATTATCATTGTACTGAGAGGGTGTTATCTACATAGACTTAAACTTGT
>NW_013918861.1:0-218 GCF_000517525.1 Limulus polyphemus | reverse complement strand
ATTGCTATAGTTAAGTAGACATTCTACAGATTACCTTACGTTACTATAGTTAAGTAGACATTCTACAGGTTAGCTTAGGTTACCATTGTTAAGTAGACATTCTACAGGTTACCTTACGTTACTATAGTTAAGTAGACATTCTACAGGTTACCTTACGTCTACTATTGTTAAGTAGACATTCTACAGGTTACCTTACGTCTACTATTGTTAAGTAGACA
>NW_013918860.1:0-218 GCF_000517525.1 Limulus polyphemus | reverse complement strand
GATGAGTAATGGGGTTATACATTCGGTAACTAGAGTTACACCTAGGTGTTCATAGAGTAGTTGTACCAAGTAATGTTAAAGATGAGTATGGTGATTATAAATTTTTGTAACAATAGTTACACCTAGGTGTTCATGTAGAAGTTGTACCAAGTAAGGCTAAAGATGAGTATGTTGGATATAAATTTGGTAACTATAGTAACACCTAGGTGTTTATGGAG
>NW_013918859.1:0-238 GCF_000517525.1 Limulus polyphemus | reverse complement strand
GATTTAACGATACTGTGTACCTGTCAAAAAGATGGCACAAGATATAAGAATACTGTGTACTATCACTAACAAGCCACAAGAATTAACAATACTGTGTACTATCACTAACAAGCCACAAGATTTAAAGATACTGTGTACTGTCAATAAGAAGACACAAGACTTAACGATAGTGTGTACTGTCAATAAGAAGACACTAGATTTAACAATACTGTGTACTCTCAATAAGAAGATAAGAGAT
>NW_013918858.1:0-218 GCF_000517525.1 Limulus polyphemus | reverse complement strand
GGTTTTGTGGTTAATAGAAGTGGATTGTTTGGCTCTGTGGTTAATAGAAGTGGATCGTTTGGTTTTGTGGTTAATAGAAGTGGATTGTTTGATTTTATGGTTAATAGAAGTGGATCGTTTGACTTTGTGATTAATAGAAGTGGATTGTTTGGTTTTGTGGTTAATAGAAGTGGATCGTTTGACTTTGTGGTTAATAGAAGTGGATCGTTTGACTTTGT
>NW_013918857.1:0-349 GCF_000517525.1 Limulus polyphemus | reverse complement strand
GTAGTGAGTGATACAGAATACTTTACTAATACCTATAACACTGCATGTATTGAGTGATACAGAATATTTTACTAATACCTATAACACTGCGTGTATTGAGTCATACAGAATCATTTATTAATAACTATAACTCTGAATGTAGTGAGTGATGCAGAATCATTTAGTGATAACTATAACACTAGAAGTAGTGAGTGATGCAGAATCATTTAGAAATAACTATAACACTAGAAGTAGTGAGTGATACAGAATCATTTAGAAATAACTATAACACTAGAAGTAGTGAGTGATACAGAATCATTTAGAAATAACTATAACACTAGAAGTAGTGAGTGATACAGAATCATTTAGA
>NW_013918856.1:0-217 GCF_000517525.1 Limulus polyphemus | reverse complement strand
TCCACTAATATGTAAGATATGTTATTGTTTAAGTAGCTCCACTAATGTGTAAATTATGTTATTGTATAAGCAGCTCCACTAATATGTAAGGTATGTTATTGTTTAACTAGCTCCACTAATGTGTAAGATATGATATTGTTTAAGTAGATCCAATAATGTGTAAGACATGTTATTGTTTAAATAAATCCACTAATGTGTAAGATATGTTATTGTTTAA
>NW_013918855.1:0-368 GCF_000517525.1 Limulus polyphemus | reverse complement strand
TACATGTGTTTCCTTACGTCCGAGTGGATTAAATAGGAACACATGTAGATATGTTGTAAATATATGAGTTAATTAACACATTGGCTGCTATCTAAAGTCAAGTGAGGGTCAGAGAACGATACTAGCTATTGGGTCCTACTTAATCCAATCGGACATAAGGAAACACACGTAGGTATGTTGTAAATATATGAGTTAATTAACACATTGACTGCAGACTGAAGTCAAGAGAGAGTCATAGAACGATACACGCTATTGGGTTTTTTAAGTTTGAGTGGATTAAATAGGTCCAAATAACTAGTATCTTTCCATGACCCACTGTTGACTTTACTCAGCAGCCAATGTGTTAAGTAACTCGTATATTTACAACA
>NW_013918854.1:0-218 GCF_000517525.1 Limulus polyphemus | reverse complement strand
CAGTCTTTCCATTGTTCATCCAACAGTACTCCAGTCCTTCCATTGTCCATCCAACAGTACTTCAGTCTTTCCATTGCTCATCTAACAGTACTTCAGCCTTTCCATTGTTCATTCAACAGTACTCCAGTCCTTCCATTGTTCATTCAACAGTACTTCAGTCTTTCCATTGTTCATCCAACAGTACTTCAGTCTTTCCATTGTTCATTCAACAGTACTTC
>NW_013918853.1:0-217 GCF_000517525.1 Limulus polyphemus | reverse complement strand
ATGTAATTTTGATTTTATTGGTAGGGAGTTATTTAACTAAATAGTAAAGAGATGTAATTTTGATTTTATGAGTGAAGAGTTATTTAAATAAATAATAAACAGATTTAATTTTGATTTTATTGATGAAGAGTTATTTAACTAAATAATAGAGAGATGTAATTTTGATTTTATTTGTGGGGAGTTATTTAACTAAATAATAAAAAAGATGTAATTTTGA
>NW_013918852.1:0-218 GCF_000517525.1 Limulus polyphemus | reverse complement strand
TGCTAATGGTTTAGTAGAAAGATTTAATAGAACTTTGTTAGATATGATCTCTCAATACTGTGAGAAGGATCAGAAAACTTGGGATGAGCAGATCCCCTTATTATTGTTAGCTTACAGAAGTGCCGAAAACGAGTCAACTCAAGAAAGTCCTTTCTTTCTATTGCACGGTAGAGATGTGATCTTACCTATGCAAGAAATATTGGCTCCTAAACGAAATA
>NW_013918851.1:0-630 GCF_000517525.1 Limulus polyphemus | reverse complement strand
ATATGACAAGAAACACCAAATATAAACATCTGTATGGAAAGTTATACCAAATATAAACATCTGTATGGAAAGTTATACCAAATATAAAGATCTATATGACAAGAAACACCAAATATAAACATCTGTATGACAAGAAATACCAAATATAAACATCTGTATGACAAGAAATACCAAATATAAACATCTATATGACAAGAAACACCAAATATAAACATCTGATAACTTTCCATACAGATGTTTATATTTGGTATAACTTTCCATACTTGTCATATAGATGTTTATATTTGGTATAACTTTCCATACAGATGTTTATATTTGGTGTTTCTTGTCATATAGATGTTTATATTTGGTATAACTTTCCATACAGATGTTTATATTTGGTGTTTCTTGTCATATAGATGTTTATATTTGGTAGACACCAAATATAAACATCTGTATGACAAGAAACACCAAATATAAACATCTGTATGACAAGTTATACCAAATATAAACATCTATATGACAAGAAACACCAAATATAAACATCTGTATGGAAAGTTATACCAAATATAAACATCTATATGACAAGAAACACCAAATATAAACATCTGTATGACAAAAACACCAAATATAAACATCTGTATGACAAGA
>NW_013918850.1:0-218 GCF_000517525.1 Limulus polyphemus | reverse complement strand
AAAAGAACAACAGTTGTGGCGTGTAGTCTGTACTTACATATGATGTGCATCAGTTTAGCGTCAAGCTTCGTTCTTTTCATTAATTTCTTTTCACCTATCACATCCCATGTTTTACTCGGTAATAGTCACTGTTTTTTCACGATAAATGTTAAGGAATGACTAATTTTAATGAGGCTCCATTAATCTGAAATTACAGCAACATCCCATGTTTTACTCGG
>NW_013918849.1:0-218 GCF_000517525.1 Limulus polyphemus | reverse complement strand
TCATATAAACTGACCATATGATAGGTCATATAAACTGACCATGCGATGGGTCATATAGACTGACCATGTGATGGGTCATATAAACTGACCATATGATAGGCCATATAAACTTACCATGCGATGGTCATATAGACTGTCCATATGATAGGCCATATAAACAGATCATGTGAAGGGTCATACAGACTGAAAATATGATAGATCATATAAACTGACCATGT
>NW_013918848.1:0-218 GCF_000517525.1 Limulus polyphemus | reverse complement strand
TTTTTAAAGCAAGAAGTTTTTAGGTTCAATTAAACCACCAAAACAAACTAAGAAATCAATAAAAGCTTTATTCAAGTGTCATCAAGAACAACACAACCTATAACAAAGTGTTACAACTATTTTTAAACAGGCAAAGTAGGGAGTGTGGATGTTTCGAAATGGTGTGTTTAAGTGTTTTACACTCACAAAAAAAGAAACCTATCATTCTATAGGCATTT
>NW_013918847.1:0-218 GCF_000517525.1 Limulus polyphemus | reverse complement strand
GACGACATGACTGATGACTGTTAATTGCATGGAATAAGGTGTTGTGACGATATGACTGATGACTGTTGGTGGTATGGAATAAGGTGTTGTGACGATATGACTGATGGCTGTTAATTGTATGGAATAAGGTGTTGTGACGATATGACTGATGCCTATTAGTGGTATGGAATAAGGTGTTGTGACGACATGACTGATGCCTATTAGTGGTATGGAATAAG
>NW_013918846.1:0-218 GCF_000517525.1 Limulus polyphemus | reverse complement strand
TTATAATTAGATAATATCGATTTTTCATTGAAGAAGAATTATAGAAGATACCATATCTATTCTACATAATATCTTAGTGGAGAGGTTTGTACCTAAAATATATTATAGGCATAAAAATTTAAAAATTCATTAATATGTCATTTGATTAAATAAATATATGAATAATATACAAATCTAGAGGGCGCTGCGTGCGCACACATCCCATCTACACTGATATT
>NW_013918845.1:0-213 GCF_000517525.1 Limulus polyphemus | reverse complement strand
CAAAAATAAGCTTGGGGGGGGGGGTAATTATTACATGCTATTTCTCTTTACATAAATAACAACACAATAATTTGGCCCGGCATGGCCAGGTGGTTAAGGCACTCGACTCGCGAGGGTCGCGGGTTCGAATCCCCGTCACACCAAACATGCTCGCCCTTTCAGCCGTGGGGGCGTTATAATGTGACGGTCAATCCCACTATTCGTTGGTAAAAG
>NW_013918844.1:0-216 GCF_000517525.1 Limulus polyphemus | reverse complement strand
TCATTATGTCTCGAAAATAGACTGGGTCTGAATGGGATCGTTAGTCTTAGACTTTGGATGTGGTCCAGGCGACGTTACTAAAAACATACTTTTATCACACTGTCCAAACTTGACCAAGATTATTGCCGTTGATATTCAGACCTGACCTTGTGAATTTCGCCAAGGAAACATTCGGTCCTATGAAAGTAATAGAGTACATGATTTTGGATATAACAG
>NW_013918843.1:0-358 GCF_000517525.1 Limulus polyphemus | reverse complement strand
TATCCTTCCTAGATGCAGAAATAATATCTAAACCTAGAAGATAACCCTGATGTACATCATACCAGGTGAATCCCTCCTAGATACAGATATTAATATCTAAACCTAGAAGATAACCCTGATGTACATCATACCAGGTGTATCCTTCCTAGATACAGATATTAATATGTAAACCTAGAAGACAACCCTGATGTACACCATACAAGGTGTATCCTTCCTAGATAGAGATATTAATATCTAAACCTAGAAGATAACCCTGATGCACATCATATCAGGTGAATCCCTCCTAGATACAGATATTAATATCTAAACCTAGAAGATAACCCTGATGTACATCATACCAGGTGAATCCTTTCTAGAT
>NW_013918842.1:0-216 GCF_000517525.1 Limulus polyphemus | reverse complement strand
ATTCTACTACTTATGGCGAGTTACCATCAACAACAAGGCATACAAGTATTTAATACCCATCGTAATCTACTGCTTATGGCGAGTTACAATCAACAACAAGGCATACAGGTATTTAATACCCATCATGTTCTACTGCTTATGGCGAGTTACCATCAACAACAAGGCATACAAGTATTAATACCCATCGTAATCTACTGCTTATGGCGAGTTACAATC
>NW_013918841.1:0-218 GCF_000517525.1 Limulus polyphemus | reverse complement strand
TTTAACATGTTGCCGTATCGAAATGTCGAGAGTGATATTGTCTTAACTGAGTGCATTTTAAACAGCAACAATGTCGAGAGTGATATTGTCTTAACTGAATGCATTTTAAACAGCAACAATGTCGAGAGTGATATTGTCTTAACTGAGTGCATTTTAAACAGCAACAATGTCGAGAGTGATATTGTCTTAACTGAGTGCATTTTAAACAGCAACAATGT
>NW_013918840.1:0-497 GCF_000517525.1 Limulus polyphemus | reverse complement strand
TCCACCACCAGATGCTGTAATCATTATGTCCACAGTTGTGTATGTTGTCCACATTATGTACACTTTGTTGGTAGACATCACCAGATGCTGTAGATACAATTTCAGTCTGTTGCTGTGTTTCTATGGTTTGTTGGTTGAGTATATTGACTGATTGTATAGTGCCTAGCTAGTTTCCAATAGATCTTGTAGTGATCATGTCAGTAATGGTTGTGTGACAATATTGTTTATGCACTTTGTTGGTAGACTGTTTGTACACTTCGTTGGTAGACACCACCAGATGCTGTAATCATTATGTCCACAGTATTGTTATGTTTGTACACTTTGTTGGTTGACCCCACCAGATGCTGTAGTCATTATGTCTATGATATTGTTGTGTTTCTATACTTTCTTGGTTGACATCACCAGATGCTGTAAATATATTCAATGTCAGTACTGTTGCTGTAACAAAACTATGGACATAATGACTACAGCATCTAGTGGTGTCTACCAACGAAGTA
>NW_013918839.1:0-218 GCF_000517525.1 Limulus polyphemus | reverse complement strand
GTTGTCTCATTGTATTAAATACTAACCTTCATTATTCCGTTCCAGTTGTCTCATTGTATTAAATACTAACCTTCATTATTACGTCTCATTGTATTAAATACTAACCTTCATTATTCCGTTCCGATTGTCTCATTGTATTAAATACTAACCTTAAGTATTCCGTTCCGGTTGTCTTATTGTATTAAATACTAACCTTCATTATTCCGTTCCGATTGTCT
>NW_013918838.1:0-218 GCF_000517525.1 Limulus polyphemus | reverse complement strand
GTACAGTGACTAGCAGTGTTATTAGACAAGAGACTGTGACTTGTACAGTGACTAGCAATATTATTAGCAAAGAGATAATGACTTGCACAGTGACATGAATGTTGATAGTCAGGAGATAGTGACTTGTACAGTGACTAGCAATGTTATTAGACAGAAGACAGTGACTTATACAGTGACTAGCAATGTTTTTAGTCATGAGACAGTGACTAGCAATGGTA
>NW_013918837.1:0-218 GCF_000517525.1 Limulus polyphemus | reverse complement strand
GAATCCACCAGTTACCATAGGGGCCAATGTCAAACTATACCAACTCACTTAATCTGAATCCACCACTTACCATAGGGGCCAATGTCAAACTATACCTAACTCACTTAATCTGAATCCACCAGTTACCATAGGGGCCAATGTCAAACTATACCTAACTCACTTAATCTGAATCCACCAGTTACCATAGGGGCCAATGTCAAACTATACCTAACTCACTT
>NW_013918836.1:0-218 GCF_000517525.1 Limulus polyphemus | reverse complement strand
TATAACAGAAAAGTTTAAATGCAGGACAGAAATTAAGCCTTAATATCACAGAAAGCTCTAACTGACAGAGATTAGGCCTTAATATTACAGAGAGGTATAAATAAAGAACAGAAATTAAGCCTTAATATCAAAGAAAGCTCCAACTGACAGAGATTAGGCCTTAATATTACAGAGAGGTATAAATAAAGAACAGAAATTAAGCCTTAATATCACAGAGA
>NW_013918835.1:0-217 GCF_000517525.1 Limulus polyphemus | reverse complement strand
CATTGTACAGTTTTGGGTTGGCTTATTATTAAAGGACAACAAGATATCTGCCCTAGAAGATGTCATAGTTTGGAAATGTTTACAACACTGCACAGTTTTGGGTTGGCTTATTATTAAACGACAACAAGATATCTGCCCTAGAAGATGTCAGAGTTTAGAAATGTTTACAACACTGCACAGTTTGGGTTTGTTATTATTAAGCGACAACAAGATATCT
>NW_013918834.1:0-218 GCF_000517525.1 Limulus polyphemus | reverse complement strand
ATAAACTAAACCTAAACTAAGCCGTCTCCTATACTAGATGACATATATATCTATACACATCTATAGAACAAAACCTACACTAAGCCTTCTCCTATACTAAATGACATATATATCTATACACATCTATAAACAAAACCTATACTAAGCTGTCTCCTATACTAAATGACATATATATCTATACACATCTATAAACAAAACCTATACTAAGCCGTGTCCTA
>NW_013918833.1:0-218 GCF_000517525.1 Limulus polyphemus | reverse complement strand
TCTTCAAAATAAGGGTGCGTCTTATACAACGAAAAATACGGTAACAAATTTATTAGTATAAGGAGAGAATGTACAAATGACGGTTGGAAATATCATTTCAGTTTATATTGTTTTCTGCACTGAAAGTATTGTTATTACTATCAGGAGCTATGTGGACCAGCTGGGAAAGATCTGGTAATGAAACAAAGCATATCATTATAGGCTGGAGACAGCTTGAA
>NW_013918832.1:0-218 GCF_000517525.1 Limulus polyphemus | reverse complement strand
CCGAACATCTTCATGTTCTTCTTTAAAACGAACATCAAGTTTTCTACTAGTTAACCGAACATCAAGTTTTCTATTAGTTAACCAAACATCAAGTTTTCTATTAGTTAACCGAACATCAAGTTTTCTACTAGTTAACCGAAAATCTTCATGTACTTCTTTAAAACGAACATCAAGTTTTCTACTAGTTAACCGAACATCTTCATGTTCTTCTTTAAAAC
>NW_013918831.1:0-218 GCF_000517525.1 Limulus polyphemus | reverse complement strand
GGTGTTTCCTTTGACAATAATTAATTGCGTTTTACTTCTATTTGCTCTAATAATATTCTAGTTTTATTCCAATTACATGTATAACAAGATTCGTCATAGCTGAGATTGTGTTTATCATTATTGTCCATGGTACTAAATTATTATTTCAAAGTAACTCACACAGGCTATTGTTTTAAAATATTTTGTTTATTTGATACTAGATTTCTTTCTACATTTTT
>NW_013918830.1:0-218 GCF_000517525.1 Limulus polyphemus | reverse complement strand
TATATTTCCTTCCTGTTTATATATATATCTGTACTAGACTGATGGGCCTATATTTCCTCCTTTACATATATATATATATGTACCAGATTGGTGGGCCTATTTTCCCTCCTGTTTAGATATATATCTGTACCAGATTGGCGGGTCTATATTCCCTTCTGTTTATATATATATATATATATGTACCAGATTGGTAGACCTCTTTTTCCTCCTGCTTATAT
>NW_013918829.1:0-218 GCF_000517525.1 Limulus polyphemus | reverse complement strand
GTGATTGTCTACAACTGTGAAATAGTTGTTGTTGTTGTTTACGCTGCTCGGTGTGATTGTCTACAACTGTGAAATAGTTGTTGTTGTTGTTTACGCTGCTCGGTGTGATTGTCTACAACTGTGAAATAGTTGTTGTTGTTGTTTACGCTGCTCGGTGTGATTGTCTACAACTGTGAAATAGTTGTTGTTGTTGTTTACGCTGCTCGGTGTGATTGTCT
>NW_013918828.1:0-217 GCF_000517525.1 Limulus polyphemus | reverse complement strand
CTGGCTATGTATTACAGCCTTAGAGCGTAATCTAACATCGAGACATTAATATACAAGTCTAGCTATGTAGTTACAGCCTTAAAGCGTTATCTAACTGAAACATAATATACAAGTCTGACTAAGTAGTTATAATATTAGAGCGTTATCTAACTGAAACATTAATATACAAGTCTGAATATGTAGTTACAGCATTAGAGCGTTATCTAACACTGAAACA
>NW_013918827.1:0-218 GCF_000517525.1 Limulus polyphemus | reverse complement strand
TTACTTCCGGTACTTGTTACCTATACAAAATACTGTATCCAACCAGATTACTTACTTCCGATACTTGTTACCTGTACTAAGTACTATATCTATACAGAGTACTTACTTCCGGTACTTGTTACCTATACTGTATCCATCCAGATTACTTACTTCCGGTACTCGTCACCTATACAAAATACTGTATTCATTTATTCCACATGTTTCTTTCAGTGGTTTTC
>NW_013918826.1:0-218 GCF_000517525.1 Limulus polyphemus | reverse complement strand
AGGTAACTGTGTTTTGAAAAGAAAACTAAATACATAATCAGGATTCAAGACAGGTAACTGTGTTTCGGAGAGAAGAAGACTAAACACACTATAAGGATTCAAGACAGGTAACTGTGTCTAGGAAAGAAAACTAAATACAAGATCAGGATTCAAGACAGGTAACTGTGTTTCGGAGAGAAGAAGACTAAACACACTATAAGGATTCAAGACAGGTAACT
>NW_013918825.1:0-218 GCF_000517525.1 Limulus polyphemus | reverse complement strand
TGTTGTTTTTTTTAAGTTAAATTTTATAGTTTATCTGGTATTTTCTCTACCCTATCTCAAAACAGGGTTGGTCAATTCAACTGACCTCATAACACCCAAAAAAATAATTGAAATAAACCTAAATTACTCTTTTCTTCTGTCCAGAATGACTTCAAATTGTAACATGAAACTACATTAGTTTATCCTAAGTAGCTCTAAGTTTGTAACAGTATACATCT
>NW_013918824.1:0-218 GCF_000517525.1 Limulus polyphemus | reverse complement strand
GGGAGTGTCATTGTGTTAGTGGGTGATAGAAGACCCATGCAACTGTAATTAATTAGTAGGGTTTACTTTAGTGTATGCACATAAATGTACAGCCTACAAGTTTTAAAAGTATTATATCACTTGAATAGGCATGTTTTCAGGTAGCTCTTTGCCTCTGATAGAATGAGATGTATGTTTTCAGGTAACTCTTTGCCTCTGATAGAATGGAATGTATGTTT
>NW_013918823.1:0-220 GCF_000517525.1 Limulus polyphemus | reverse complement strand
AGATACATCTGTACCAATGTAATCCTGCACACACAAACACACCCATTAAATGATCCTAGATACATCTGTACCAATGATCCTGCACACACAAACACACCCATTAAATGATCCTAGATACATCTGTACCTGTAATCCTGCACATAAAAACATCCATTAAATGATCCTAGATACATCTGTACCTGTAATCCTGCACACACAAACACACCCATTAAATGACCCT
>NW_013918822.1:0-217 GCF_000517525.1 Limulus polyphemus | reverse complement strand
ATATTAAAACTTGTACAGTTTATTGTTTTATATATCTTACATATGTATGTTGTATACATTTTGTTCTATATTAAAACTTGTACAGTTTATTGTTTTATATATCGTACATATGTATGTTGTATACATTTTGTTCTATATTAAAACTTGTACAGTTTATTGTTTTATATATCTTACATATGTATGTTGTATACATTTTGTTCTATATTAAAACTTGTAC
>NW_013918821.1:0-217 GCF_000517525.1 Limulus polyphemus | reverse complement strand
TGGTACTGGAGGTGTGAATGTCATTATTACAGAACTGGAGGTGAGAATGTCATTGTAACAGTACTGAAGATGGGAATTTCATTGTTACAGTACTTGAAATTAGAATGTCATTGTTACAGTACTTGAGGTGAGAATGTCATTGTTACAGTACTTGAAATTAGAATGTCATTGTTACAGTACTGAAGATGGGAATGTCATTGTTACAGTACTTGAAATT
>NW_013918820.1:0-216 GCF_000517525.1 Limulus polyphemus | reverse complement strand
AATAAGAAGAACACAAGATTTAACGATACTGTGTACTATCAATAACAAGCCATAAGATTTAACGATACTGTGTACTATCAATAACAGGCCACAAGTATTTAATAATACTGTGTACTGTCAATAAGAAGACACAAGATTTAACAATACTGTGTACTGTCAATAAGAAGACACAAGAATTAACGATACTGTGTACTATCAATAACAAGCCATAATATT
>NW_013918819.1:0-218 GCF_000517525.1 Limulus polyphemus | reverse complement strand
CGATAAAAAGTGATAGAACACATTACTGCAATATATATATATATATTCCATATTTATGGCTACTATTTTCATGTTTTACCCGGGCAAGAAATTTCCCAGGCCTTATTTTCATTCTTATCAAAAATTTAAACGTAATGGTTGGTAAAATTTCACTGAATTGCTTTTTTATTTTGAACATAAACATACAAGATAAATATTTGGGTGAAAAACAATTGATG
>NW_013918818.1:0-217 GCF_000517525.1 Limulus polyphemus | reverse complement strand
GCTGTGAACACAAATTAGTTAGCATAAATCAATTAAATGACGAAAAATTAGGTGTCTATTTACCTGTGACCTCTCAGTGTATGTGTGTGATTAGCAAACCTAGTATGTTAAACAAAAATCCTCAACTATAATATTAGTACTTTAAATGGAAAAGTGAGTGAAAAAACTAGATAATTAACTGTACTTTATCGTGTCAAGTTTACTACATTAACCCGAT
>NW_013918817.1:0-218 GCF_000517525.1 Limulus polyphemus | reverse complement strand
AGATACTTACAATAATGACTTCTAACGATCATAAAGTGCAGACAATAAATTTTGAAATTAAAAAAATGTACTTCCTAAATATGGAAGAGTGATAAGAATACTCTATAAAATTAACACACTCGTAAGTTTTTTTTTTAAGTAATACACTCCTAAGACTAAAAGATAATAACACATTTAAAACTAACACACTCGTAAGACTGTAAGGTAATAACACTTTT
>NW_013918816.1:0-216 GCF_000517525.1 Limulus polyphemus | reverse complement strand
TGATGTGCAATATTCAGAACGGACATCCTTTCATCGAAATTTTCAATATTTATTCCATAATCCTATATCAAAATAGGCGAGCTTCGATTTTTGAATTTTTTTCCCTTCAGGTATATTAAAGAAAGAAGGGCCTTAAATATAAGATTATTCAACCCAAATCACCCCCATCTAACAGATCATGACGTCTTATTACAAATAACCCACCTTTGGATTATG
>NW_013918815.1:0-218 GCF_000517525.1 Limulus polyphemus | reverse complement strand
TAAGAAATCCTATTATTCAACGATAATGTGTACTGTCAGTAAGAAAACACAAGATTTAACAATAATAAATCCTGTAAATAAGAAGACACAAGATTTAACGATACTGTGTACTGTCAATAAGAAGACACAAGATTTTACGACACTGTGTACTGTCAATAAGAAGACACAATATTTAACAATACTGTGTACTGTCAATAAGAAGACACAAGAGTTTTAAC
>NW_013918814.1:0-215 GCF_000517525.1 Limulus polyphemus | reverse complement strand
GGTTCCATCCTCCGACATCCAAGGTTCTAGATACTCTTACTGGGTATGATGAACATTTTTATAAAATATTAGAAACATGTCTATACTGTAACTTGAAAGCAGTAGTTAACTACTGCCAGATAACAAAGATACTATTTAATACATTATCAAAAAAGGATTCATTTATAAAAAGCTAAAAACAACAACTTTCTACAAATTCCAACTAACCTGGAAAT
>NW_013918813.1:0-217 GCF_000517525.1 Limulus polyphemus | reverse complement strand
CATACATACACCCTTGGAAGTAGAGTGCCATCTATGTCACTTTGTTTCTCTATAATCTGTACCCCTACATACGTACATCCTTGCAAGTAGAGTGCCATCTATGTCACTTTGTTTCTCTATAATCTATACCCATACATACGTACACCCTTGCAAGTAGAGTGCCATCTATGTCACTTTGTTTCTCTATAATCTATACCCATACATACATACACCCTTG
>NW_013918812.1:0-218 GCF_000517525.1 Limulus polyphemus | reverse complement strand
CAAGATTTAACAATTCTGTGTACTACCAAAAAGAAGACACAATATTTTATAATACTGTGTACTGTCAATAAGAAGACACAAGATTTAACAATAATTTATAATCTCATTAAGAAAACACAAGATTTATATATACTGTGTACTGTCAATAAGATGACACAAGTTTCAACAATACTGTGTACTGTCAATAAGAAGACACAAGATTTAACAATACTGTGTAC
>NW_013918811.1:0-218 GCF_000517525.1 Limulus polyphemus | reverse complement strand
CAATATTTAAAGATACTGTGTACTGTCAATAAGAAGACACTAGATTTAACAATACTGTGTACTGTCGATAAGAAGACACAAGATTTAACGATACTGTGTACTGTCAATAAGAAGACACAAGATTTAACGATACTGTGTACTGTCAATAAGAAGACACAAGATTTACGATACTGTGTACTGTCAATAAGAAGACACAAGATATAACGATACTGTGTACT
>NW_013918810.1:0-216 GCF_000517525.1 Limulus polyphemus | reverse complement strand
TTATTGAAAGTACACAGTATCGTTAAATCTTGTGTCTTCTTATTGACAGTACACAGTATCGTTAAATCTTGTGTCTTCTTATTGACAGTACATAGTATTGTTAAATCTTGTCTTCTTATTGAAAGTACACAGTATCGTTAAATCTTGTGTCTTCTTATTGACAGTACACACTGTCGTTAAATCCTGTGTCTTCTTATTGACAGTACACAGTATCGT
>NW_013918809.1:0-216 GCF_000517525.1 Limulus polyphemus | reverse complement strand
ATTACGCTCTTTCTTTTTTCCCCCTAAACTAGAGGGTAGTAGCTGTGTAAAAAAGAAACAGAAAAATAAGTAACTTCAAAACGAATATTTTTATTATTTACTACACACACACACACACATTAAATGGTTGTTGTGTCATGCTTCTTAACTACAAATCTGAATCTACAGCTCTGACTTTTAAGTGAAATGAAAAAATATGAAAGTGAATTTCTAACT
>NW_013918808.1:0-218 GCF_000517525.1 Limulus polyphemus | reverse complement strand
GTTGTTGTTCTTGACTTGCCGGTCGAGTATGGCCCAAAGGTTTTCAATGGGGTTCATGTCAGGAAATTGGCTCAGCCAGGGCAACTTCTGAATATCATTTTCTTCCTGCCACTTTTAGGTGTTTCTAGCAGTGTGACACGGTGCTCCATCTTCCTGGAACAACGTTGTGTTCTTGTCCACGAAACCCGAGGAATAAAGTGGCAAATGTCCTTCCTACA
>NW_013918807.1:0-217 GCF_000517525.1 Limulus polyphemus | reverse complement strand
CTATGAATGTGGAGCATTTGTTTGTATGAATGTGAAGCATTTTTTTGTACGAATGTGAAGCATTTGTTTGTATGAATGTGGAGCATTTGTTTGTACGAATGTGAAGCATTTGTTTGTATGAATGTGAAGCATTTGTTTGTATGAATGTGATGCATTTGTTTGTACGAATGTGAAGCATTTGTTTCTATGAATGTGGAGCATTTGTTTGTATGAATGT
>NW_013918806.1:0-218 GCF_000517525.1 Limulus polyphemus | reverse complement strand
AATACTAAGGAAGGAGCAGTGTTACGACAGTGGGGGTCATGTGACGAGTATTCTAGAAGATTCGCTATTGTGTTGCGACAGCGTTGCGTCAATTGACGCTGGTAGCACGTGTTGAGAGTCTTAGAAGTTTCTAGAACAGGCAGTATTATGGTATATAAGTGCGCTAGACAGTGAGAGAAACAGAAGGAGTCGAAGCAGTAGTGGAGACAAAGACAGAG
>NW_013918805.1:0-218 GCF_000517525.1 Limulus polyphemus | reverse complement strand
GCTAACAATGCCACACAATACCACACTGTACTGTATTATACTAGAGCTTGCTAACAGTGCCACACAATACCACACTGTACTGTATTATACTAGAGCTTGCTAACAATACCACACTCTACTGTATTATATTAGAGCTTGCTAACAATACCACACTATACTGTATTATACTAGAGCTTGCTAACAATGCCACACAATACCACACTCTACTGTATTATACT
>NW_013918804.1:0-218 GCF_000517525.1 Limulus polyphemus | reverse complement strand
CTTAACCAGCTAAAGAATTAATGCAGTCATCTAGTTCTATCTAGTTTCCATCTATCAACTGTTCAAGATGGGGAATACTGCTTAAATCTTCGTTAGTAAAAACCGAAGCAAAATCAAAATTTAATAACCCAGCCATCCCATAATCATCAGATACTACCCTTCCTGTTATAATAGAGAATGATACTTTTGGTTCTTAAAAATATGTTTGACAATTCGTC
>NW_013918803.1:0-218 GCF_000517525.1 Limulus polyphemus | reverse complement strand
GCAAGCTGTAAGGAAAGTTTGTGGATATGCAAGCTGTAAGGAAAGTTTGTGGATACGCAAGCTGTAAGGAAAGTTTGTGGATACGCAAGATGTAAGGAAAGTTTGTGGATATGCAAGATGTAAGGAAAGCTTGTGTACATGCAAGATGTAAGGAAAGTTTGTGGATACGCAAGATGTAAGGAAAGTTTGTGTACATGCAAGATGTAAGGAAAGTTTGT
>NW_013918802.1:0-219 GCF_000517525.1 Limulus polyphemus | reverse complement strand
ATATTAAAAAACTAGTTTTATGATTCTTATTAACATCACATTATTTATCTATTTTACTTCGAATTACCTTTACTTGTCATTCAGAAGAACTAGCGAACCAGTAAGCTAGTCTTTTTTATTATTATTATGGAACATAGATCTCACCATTCTGATGTTTTAGCCTTTCAGGGATCTATCAAAACAAAATAGAAAAATATTTCTAAAATTGGCAATTTTATG
>NW_013918801.1:0-217 GCF_000517525.1 Limulus polyphemus | reverse complement strand
TGACATATAACTGAACTTAGAAGTAGTTTTCTTAATTTTTGCTCCATCTATTGAGAGGTAACTGAAATTCCAAGTATTTTCCTTATTATTTGTTTTTCCATCTATTGAGAGATAACTGAACTTCCATGTATTTTTCTCCATCTATTGAGAAATAACTGAACTTACAAGTATTTTTCCTTATTATTTGTTTCTCCATCTATTGAGAGATAAGTGAACT
>NW_013918800.1:0-218 GCF_000517525.1 Limulus polyphemus | reverse complement strand
AGAAGGACGTATCCTTTATATAATAAAAACAACGCCCATAAAAAATATTTTAGTTGCTAGAAGAGGGAAGTATTCTTTATATAATAAAAACAACGCTCAAAAAAATATTTTAGTTGCTAGAAGAGGGAAGTATTCTTTATATAATAAAAACAACGCCCAATAAAATAATTTAGTTGCTAGAAGAGGGAAGTATTCTATATATAATAAAAACAACGCAC
>NW_013918799.1:0-219 GCF_000517525.1 Limulus polyphemus | reverse complement strand
GCTATAGCCTTTGGTTTTTGGTGAAAATATGAATTTTTTGGAAAATGGAAAAAAGTGTTTTTTTGACGAAAATTATTAGAAAAATATCCTATAGGGCTTATTTCGTCGGAATCTAGAAAATTAGAGACATTATAGCATTGACGAAAAATATTATATCACTATAAAAGCTAAAAAATATTGAACTTTAGCTAACCCAGAGTAAAAACAATCCAAAAGGTG
>NW_013918798.1:0-218 GCF_000517525.1 Limulus polyphemus | reverse complement strand
ATGATATCTGTTTTTATGTTAAGAACAATAATGACAGCAGTGCTTTATCGTGATGCTCTATGGTTGGTACTTCATGATATCTGTTTTTATGTTAAGAACAATAATGACAGCAGTGTTTTATCATGATGCTCTATGGTCGGTACTTCATGATATCTGTTTTTATGTTAAGAACAATAATGACAGCAGTGTTTTATCATGATGCTCTATGGTTGGTACTT
>NW_013918797.1:0-218 GCF_000517525.1 Limulus polyphemus | reverse complement strand
GGCTGGTATGTCTTTAAATACAGATGGATAGTGACTGGTAGGTCTTTTAATACAGATGGATAGTGGCTGGTAGGTCGTTTAATACAGATGGATAGTGGCTGGTAGGTCTTTTAATACAGATGGATAGTGGCTGGTAGGTCTTTCAATATAATACGGATAGTGGCTGGTAGGTCTTTTAATATAGATAGATGGTAACTGGTAGGTCTTTTATTATTAGA
>NW_013918796.1:0-217 GCF_000517525.1 Limulus polyphemus | reverse complement strand
TAAATCTTGTGTCTTCTTATTGACAGTACACAGTATCGTTAAATCTTGTGTCTTCTTATTCACAGTACACAGTATCGTTAAACCATGTGTCTTTTTATAGATAGTATACAGTATCGCTAAATCGTGTGTCTTCTTATTGAGAGTACACATTATTGTTAAATATTGTGTCTTCTTATTGACAGTACACAGTATAGTTAAATCTTGTGTCTTCTTATTG
>NW_013918795.1:0-312 GCF_000517525.1 Limulus polyphemus | reverse complement strand
TTATTGACAGTACACAGGAAGATTTAACGATAGTGTCGTTCTTATTGACCTGTGTACTTATCGTTAAATCTTGTGTGTCTTCTTATTGACAGTACACAGTATCGTTAAATCTTGTGTCTTCTTACTGACAGTACACAGTATAATTAAATCTTGTGTCTTCTTATTGACAGTGCACAGTTCTGTCAATAAGAAGACACAAGATTTAACGATACGATTTAACAATAATGTGTGTGTCTTCTTATTGAGAGTACACATTATTGTTAAATCTTGTGTCTTCTTATGGACAGTACACAGTATAGTTAAATCTTGTGT
>NW_013918794.1:0-218 GCF_000517525.1 Limulus polyphemus | reverse complement strand
GTA
The DNA here is from genome assembly GCF_000517525.1 of Limulus polyphemus. Lineage (NCBI taxonomy): Eukaryota > Metazoa > Arthropoda > Merostomata > Xiphosura > Limulidae > Limulus > Limulus polyphemus. The sequence continues at coordinate 215 of NW_013918794.1, read as the reverse complement.
ATGTAACCAATCATGAAGGGGTCAACATTATATATACCGTACTTGTGTAATGTAACCAATCATGAAGGGGTCAACATTATATACCGTACTTGTGTAATGTAACCCTCCATGAAGGGGTCAACATTATATATACCATACTTGTGTAATGTAACCAATCATGAAGGGGTCAACATTATATATACCGTACTTGTGTAATGTAACCAATCATGAAGGGG
>NW_013918793.1:0-217 GCF_000517525.1 Limulus polyphemus | reverse complement strand
GTCGGAAAACTCAAAATTCAGACATTATACCATTAACGAAAAATGTTATGTCCCATCAAAAGCTACAAAAAATTGAACTTTCTCTAACTCAGAGTAAAAAAATCCATAAGGTAGAGTTTATTATATAAGAAGACGTCATGGTCTTTTAGATGTTGGGATATTGTTTGAATAATCTCATTTTTAAAGCTATTCTTTGTGTACAAATATAACTGATGAC
>NW_013918792.1:0-218 GCF_000517525.1 Limulus polyphemus | reverse complement strand
GTTAACTATAATAACAAGTTCATAAAGACGAGACATTAATATAAGGTGTGTGGTGACTGAAAGAACCTTGTAGTTAATAAACGTTTACCCTAGTGACAAGTTCATAAAGACGAGACGGTTAATATAAGGTGTGTGGTGACTGAAAGAACGTTGTAGTTAATAAACGTTAACTATAATAACAAGTTCATAAAGACGAGACGTTAATATAAGGTGTGTGG
>NW_013918791.1:0-218 GCF_000517525.1 Limulus polyphemus | reverse complement strand
CTGAGCCATTGTTTTTGGCGTTTAATATTCGCATAGAGAATCCATTTTTCATCACCGGTGACAATTCTGTCTAAAAATGGTTCACGCGCATTAAGCGCCAGAAGAGACGAAACAATGTTCACACATTGGAAACGATGATCATAGGAGAGTTCGTGAAGCACCCAAGCACCTTCTTTATGGAGTTTTTCCATATGTCTTAGATGTTTACGTATTGTTTC
>NW_013918790.1:0-218 GCF_000517525.1 Limulus polyphemus | reverse complement strand
CGTTTTGTACCGGTACTTCGTCCCATTTAGACGAATCTCGTAAAATTTCATATGAAGGTTCGTGGAAATCTTGACCATTTACATACAAAATTCGAACATTCTAGTATTACTATTACGATTTTCGTGATCGCTTTATGTTTCTCTATTATTTGCTTGTCTCAAGGCGTTTGTGTACTGAACTGAAGCTTTTGGTTACTGATTGTTTCTCGACTTCTTGT
>NW_013918789.1:0-218 GCF_000517525.1 Limulus polyphemus | reverse complement strand
TCTTCTACTGTATGGTCTAGTTTATAGCTACCTTACACGTAACCAACTGGCTTGGTTGTCTTCTACTGTATGGTCTAGTTTACAGCTACCTTACAAGTATCCAACTGGCTTGGTTGTCTTCTACTGTATGGTCTAGTTTACAGCTACCTTACAAGTAACCAACTGGCGTGGTTGTCTTCTACTGCATGGTCTAGTTTATATTTACCTTACAAGTAACC
>NW_013918788.1:0-218 GCF_000517525.1 Limulus polyphemus | reverse complement strand
CCTTAAATCACGGCTACATCAGGCACAAAGAGAACTTTGGGCATACTAGAGCTATCAAAATAAGGCCTTAAATCACGGCTACATCAGGCACAAAGGGAACTTTGGGCATACTAGAGCTATCAAAATAAGACCTTAATCACGGCTACATCAAGCACAAAGAGAACTTTGGGCATACTAGAGCTATCAAAATAAGACCTTAAATCACGGCTACATCAAGC
>NW_013918787.1:0-218 GCF_000517525.1 Limulus polyphemus | reverse complement strand
TTACCGAATTTATAACCACCATACTCATCTTTAGCCTTACTTGGTACAACCACTCCACGAACACGTAGGTGTAACTCTAGTTACCGAATGTGTAACCCTATACTCATCTTTAGCGTTATTTGGTACAACTGCTCCAAGAACACCTAGGTGTAACTTTAGTTACCGAATTTATAACCACTATACTCATCTTTAGCCTTACTTGGTACAACTACTCCATG
>NW_013918786.1:0-218 GCF_000517525.1 Limulus polyphemus | reverse complement strand
TTAAATCTTATGGCTTGTTGTTGATAGTACACAGTATCGTTCTGCTGTACGGTACAGCAGGTCTCTGTAGCCACAAAGAATATCAAATATGTTTATGGAAATATTTTGAATATTCATAAGTGTCAACGATGGTTCAGCAAATTTCATTCAGGTGACTTTAGCCATAAAAACTGTTATGGTAGGGGCTGACATGTTGGAATTGATATTGATGCTCTGAA
>NW_013918785.1:0-216 GCF_000517525.1 Limulus polyphemus | reverse complement strand
AGATACGCGGAAAGCCTCGGCATTGAACGCCAACCACCGGTCGAGGTATCGCCGACGGAACCTCGGCCGCGTTCCCGGAGGCGTTCCGACAGAGGCGAAAGGTACCGCCGTCGAGATCGGGTCCGTGGAAAATTCTCCGATAGTCGGTAACGTTCTTCGTCTGCTACCGCGTTTAACTTGTTCCCCTAATATAAGCGGGAAACTAAGGTTATGGTC
>NW_013918784.1:0-218 GCF_000517525.1 Limulus polyphemus | reverse complement strand
GTCACCAGAAACTCTTTACCAAATCATATGTCAACACAAAATTCCTTACTATATCATGTATCAGGAGAAACTCCTTACTAACTCGTATGTCACCAGAAACTCTTTACCAAATCATATGTCAACACAAAATTCCTTACTATATCATGTATCAGGAGAAACTCCTTACTAAGTCATATGTCACCAGAAACTCTTTACCAAATCACATGTCAACAAAAATT
>NW_013918783.1:0-216 GCF_000517525.1 Limulus polyphemus | reverse complement strand
GAATGTTTAACATGAACTGATATAAGGTTACATTTTGTTGTATTTTGTCATTAGATATATATTTTGGTAATGTTTTGTTGTGATAGGTGAAATGCTGAATTACACATCTTTCTACAGTTCTCTAATGAAATTGTTTGCTGTTCTAATAAATCGTTCACGATGTCCATAGAACCTGTCTCATTATATAGATTACATACGTAGATGTTTAATATAATA
>NW_013918782.1:0-218 GCF_000517525.1 Limulus polyphemus | reverse complement strand
GTTACACCTAGGTGTTCATGGAGCAGTTGTACCAAGTAAGGCTAAAGCCGAGTATGTTGGTTATAAATTCAGTAACTAAAGTTACACCTATTTGTTCATGGAGTAGTTGTACCAAGTAAGGCTAAAGATGAGTATGGTGGTTATAAATTCTGTAACTAGAGTTACACCTAAGCATTCATTGAGTAGTTGTACCAAGTAAGGCTAAAGATGAATTTGGT
>NW_013918781.1:0-219 GCF_000517525.1 Limulus polyphemus | reverse complement strand
TAATGTTTGGTTGTGGCTACAAGATAGGCGAATAATGTTTGGTTTTTGCTAATGGTTAAATGATTAATGGTAGATATTGGCTAAAGGTTCAATAAACAATGTTTGGTATTGACTAATGATTAGACAAACAATGTTTGTTAATGGGTAATGGTTAGATGAACAATGTTTGGTATTGTCTAATGGTTAGATGAACAATGTTTGGTATTGACTAATGGTTAG
>NW_013918780.1:0-217 GCF_000517525.1 Limulus polyphemus | reverse complement strand
CTACATATCAAAATTTGGTGAAGAATCATCAATTTAGGACCCTCTGGTAACAAGAAATCGAAAAACAATCAGTAACCAAAAGCTCACTGCAGTACACATACGCTTTCAGAAAAGCCAATAAAAGAGTAACATAAAACGACCACAAAAGTCGGAAAAATGATAATAGAAGGCTAGAATTTTGCATGTAAATACGCAAGTATGCAACGAACGTTCATAC
>NW_013918779.1:0-401 GCF_000517525.1 Limulus polyphemus | reverse complement strand
ATGTTTATCGTAGTGAGCTAATCTAATATGAGATGTAGCTCAGGACACTGTTTATCGTAGTGAGCAAATCTAATGTAAGGTGTAGTTCAGGACACTATGCTTATCGTAGTGAGCTAATCTAATATGAGATGTAGTTCAGGACACAATGTTTATCGTAGTGAGCTAGTATAATATGAGATGTAGTTCAGGACATTACGTTTATCGCAATGAGCTAATCCTAATATGAGATGTAGTTCAGGACTCTAAGTTTATCGAAATGAGCTAATCCAATATGAAATGTAGTTCAGAACACTATGTTTATCGCAATGAGCTAATCTGATATGAAATGTAGTTCAGGACACTATGTTTATCGCAATGAGCTAATCTGATATGAAATGTAGTTCAGGACATTATGTTTATCG
>NW_013918778.1:0-365 GCF_000517525.1 Limulus polyphemus | reverse complement strand
CAAAACAAATGTTGAATAACTGTTTTAACTGTTCATGGTTGTGTAATGAATAAGACAAATGTTGAATAACTGTTTTAACTTCATGGTTGTGTAATGAATAAGACAAATGTTGAATAACTGTTTTAACTGTTCATGGTTGTGTAATGAATAAGACAAATGTTGAATAACTGTTTTAAATGTTCATGGTTGTGTAACGAATAAGACAAATGTTGATTGACTGTTTTAACTGTTCATGGTTGTTCAATGAATAAGACAAATGTTGACTAACTGTTTTAACTGTTCATGGTTGTGTAATGAACAAAACAATGTTGACTAACTGTTTTAAACTGTTCATGGTTGTGTAATGAACAAAGCAAATGTTGAAT
>NW_013918777.1:0-218 GCF_000517525.1 Limulus polyphemus | reverse complement strand
GCCAACCTTATCGCTCTAATTCTTTCACAGAACTCTTCCGTCTGGGGTCCCAATGATTACTTTCTTGTACCGAAAATGATACTAGGATATATATATATACATGTATATATATAACGGACGATGCGCTACTTTGGGTATATAATTCGATTCGAGGGTAGGTTGTTAGAGGTCCTGATGAGTAATAAAATGTAATCGGGTATACGCGCGCCCCACGCTTG
>NW_013918776.1:0-217 GCF_000517525.1 Limulus polyphemus | reverse complement strand
CTTATTGAGAGTACACAGTATTGTTAAATCTTCTGTCTTCTTATGGACAGTACACAGTATAGTTAAATCTTAGTGTCTTCTTATTGACAGTACACAGTATCGTTAAATCTTGTGTATTCTTATTGATAGTACACAGTTTTGTTAACTCGTGTGTCTACTAATTGACAATACACAGTTTTGTTAAAACTTGTGTCTTCTTATTGAAAGTACACAGTAT
>NW_013918775.1:0-217 GCF_000517525.1 Limulus polyphemus | reverse complement strand
ATTATCAATACTGTGTCCTGTCAATAAGAAGATACACGGATTTACCTCAATACTGTGTACTGTCAATAAGAAGACACAAGATTTAACAATACTGTGTTCCTGTCAATAAGAAGATACAGGATTTATCAATACTGTGTACTGTCAATAAGAAGACACAAGATTTAATAATACTGTGTCCTGTCAATAAGAAGTTAAAGAATTTATCAATACTGTGTAC
>NW_013918774.1:0-218 GCF_000517525.1 Limulus polyphemus | reverse complement strand
TGGGATTTTTCATTTTAAAGCATAACTTGATTGTTTAATTTCCACTCCTTGGTTCTACAGAAATGCATCAGTTAACTTATAGAGACTGAACTAGTGCTGAATACTTAATTTTTGTTCTTCTAATAATTTCTCTAATTCTTTTGTTTTCATTTGCCAAAATGCAACGTATTTTTGAACATAAAGGCATATCTTAACTTTGATGGCTGTGTGAGAGAATT
>NW_013918773.1:0-218 GCF_000517525.1 Limulus polyphemus | reverse complement strand
TTATAATAATACGCCCATATAGACGTAAGCTTAACTCACAGTTTTGTTTTAATTATAACAATTCACTCGTTATAATAATACATTCGTATTATTCATTTGTTTTAATTATAACAATACATTCATTATAATAATACATTCGTATTATTCATTTGTTTTAATTATAACAATACACTCATTATAATAATACATTCGTATTATTCATTTGTTTTAATTATAAC
>NW_013918772.1:0-218 GCF_000517525.1 Limulus polyphemus | reverse complement strand
TTTCTTTTAACTCCTTTTTTAAATTTTTATCTCTTTCAGTTTGTTTTCTTCATGTTGTTTTCTCATATCGAATGGATTTACTTCGCTTCGTGATGTCATCTTGAAAATGATAATTGAAGTTTAGTTACATTTCTATTTTATTTTCACCAAAATAATCCCACTTCTGACATAAGTTTTATAATGTGTTTTATCGTTGTGTAGGTTATTTTGAGTTACTA
>NW_013918771.1:0-218 GCF_000517525.1 Limulus polyphemus | reverse complement strand
GGATGGTGCAGAAAAGCCAGTCATCCATATAAAAATGTGTGCACAGGCCCAAGGAATGCAGATGACAAGAAAATTGAACAACTCTGCAGAAGATATAAGGTGTTGATGCAAGACCAAAAGGTAGAGCCCTGAACTGCAGCACCTGACCCTTGTGCATTAATCTGAGAAGTCTCCAGGAAAATTCTGCTACGGGAATAGGGAGATAAGCATCGGTAACA
>NW_013918770.1:0-218 GCF_000517525.1 Limulus polyphemus | reverse complement strand
AAGTGATTCTTTGCATTTGGTGGGACATCAAAGGAGTAATTAATTTCGAATTCCTCAATCCACAGCAAACTGTCAATGCAGAGATCTATAGTGAACAACTGGAACATTTAAATCAAGCCTTAATCGGAAAGATGTTCCTCTTCTCCACGACAACGTACGTCCACATGTGGCACGTTTGACGCAACACAAGATTATGGAGTTGGGTTGGGAAATTCTCG
>NW_013918769.1:0-218 GCF_000517525.1 Limulus polyphemus | reverse complement strand
TAAAGTTTTGTAATAGTCGCCAAGATGACTGGGATGTCTTACTACCTCCACTGCTGATGGCTTATAGGATAGCAGAGCATGAAGCCACTGGATACACTCCAGCAAAGTTGATGTTTGGTCGGGAACTTCGGTTGCCAGTGGATCTGTTAACAGGACGCCCACCTTATGAAGAGTTTCCTGAAAATGTGTCAGAGTTTGTGACAGTGTTAACAGAAAGG
>NW_013918768.1:0-217 GCF_000517525.1 Limulus polyphemus | reverse complement strand
CTGACTGCAGTTCAATTACTCACTATCTACACACACATTACATTACCTTACCGCGTCACGTTTTCCCCCACTTATATATACCAGACTACCCTATCTAGTAAATACTAGAGCATTCATGAAAGAACAAGATAGTTCTAGAAACTAGAGGGCGCCACAGTAGTCATGTGACTCGCTGACGCAACACTGCCCCCTTCTTAATATTGTTCGTCCCGAACAA
>NW_013918767.1:0-218 GCF_000517525.1 Limulus polyphemus | reverse complement strand
CAATACTCGCGCTAAAACAAATACTATAACGAACGAACGTTAACTTCAACAATACCCCGTGACTGCAGTTCAATTACTCACTATCTTTACCCAGACACGTTACATTCCCCTCTTTTATATACTAGCCTACCCTATATCTAGTAATTACTAGAGCATTCGCCAAAGTACATAATAGTTCTAGAAACGTTGCGTCACAGTAGTCATGTGACTCGATGACG
>NW_013918766.1:0-218 GCF_000517525.1 Limulus polyphemus | reverse complement strand
AGTGGATCTTGTTGTAATATCATCAGATTAAATGTAGTTTCTCTACATTTCAATAAATATTGTAACAAATCCACTAATTTTAATCCCTAGTTTTTATTTTTGCCCACGTGTCCTATTATTACTTTGGTTATTTTTCATATTTAAAGCAAATTAGTTGTCCTCAATTAACTACTAAGTATCTCAACATCAGTTTTCATGAAATAACACGTAATTATAAC
>NW_013918765.1:0-405 GCF_000517525.1 Limulus polyphemus | reverse complement strand
TTTAAGTGAGTTTAAGAAAAGCTTGATAAGCATGTGAATGATAAGAGCTGGATTTAAAATATTTTTATTTTATTTTTTTGATCATTTTAATTTAGTTTTAAGGATGGAACAGCCTAGATGGACCAATAGGTCCCGTATTGTCCTAAAGTATTATGTTAAATGTTAAAATATATATTTGAAGTATTATACATGTAGTTGATATTTAACTGTAAAACTAAGTAAAGCACCTCTTTCTGGAACAAATGACATTTCTTAGGATGGAGTTTGAGGTTTGCTGCTTTCAAACGCTTGAATACTTCCTCCAGCCGGGTCATTTCCTCATCAAAAGTTGTTGTAAATACAATGACATCGTCCAGGTACACTAGGGCTATCCTCCATTGTAGGCCTTCCAATACTCGTTTCATC
>NW_013918764.1:0-218 GCF_000517525.1 Limulus polyphemus | reverse complement strand
ATTATGTTCTGTAAGATGAGGCTACTATTTCATGTAACATTAACATGATGTCCTAGGTGTGTAAATTGAAACTACTCTTTCATGTAACATTAACATGATGTTCTGTAAGCTGAGACTACTATTTCATGTAACATTAACATGATGTTCTGTAAGATGAGACTACTATTTCATGTAACATTAACATGATGTTCTAGGTGTGTAAATTGAAACTACTCTTT
>NW_013918763.1:0-219 GCF_000517525.1 Limulus polyphemus | reverse complement strand
CTCCCCTTTAGCACGGACTCTCGTCCTAAACCTGGCCCTCTAGACTTCAGACTAATTTTGGGTTCCATATCTGAGTTCTAGAACAGCTACCAGTGCTCTATAGTTGTGCCTGTCGTCTGCTTACAACTGTGCAAGTATTTCCAGTGTTGTCCCTTCAAGATCGTTGCGAGATATACTGCCTTCTGCTCCATCCATTCATCTCTGCCAGAAGCTCAAATT
>NW_013918762.1:0-723 GCF_000517525.1 Limulus polyphemus | reverse complement strand
AAACCAACAAAATAAACTAAAGTTACTACATCTACTATAAAACTGTTACAAGAAACATAATCCAAGTCATTTAGTTCAGTATAGCAGTTTTACATACTTTATCAGCATTTATTTAAAGTGTCAAAATAAAAGTACCTTTTTATTTTAACTCTTTTCACCAGAATGTAAATTTTCACCTTATTTTGGGATTTTACTCAGGATAGTGTAAGCTGTTATAATAACTTTGGAGTTTAAACAACTTGATAAAATACTGGTTAAATAAACCTATCAAAATATTTATAATAAGTAGCACTCTTAGGTTGAGCTGAATCTGTTTGATTTCTACTGAATTACATGGATAACTTAAAAAACCTCATTGTACCAGTGTAAACCTGAATGTGGCTGTCTTAGGTGTTTCATTCATTGACAGTGGGACAGCCCAAGGCACATGATCTCATCCTTACAGGACGACATGTTTCAGCAAAGGAAGCATTCGAGATAGAATTCCCTGATCAGCTTGTTGCATAATAAAAATGTAGAGGGACATGAACTCCTATTAAACTAAGACATTTTGATCAGATGATTCTTCATTAACTATATACCAAGTTCTATGTAATCAAAAAATAATGATTCTTGTACTACAGTATCGATTCTGTTAACAATAAAGATATTAAACCTTACATTAACTCTTTCAGCACAGTCCTTTGTGCCTTTTTTATTTTCACACATTGCCTATCCAACATG
>NW_013918761.1:0-219 GCF_000517525.1 Limulus polyphemus | reverse complement strand
GTGATCATGGAGTAGTTGTACCAAGTAAGGCTAAAGATGAGTATGGTGGTTATAAATTCGGAAACTAGAGTTACACCTAAGTGTTCATCGAGTAGTTGTACGAAGTAAGGCTAAAGATGAGTATGGTGGTTATAAATTCTGTAACTAGAGTTACACCTAGGTGTTCATGGAGTAGTTGTACCAAGTAAGGCTAAAGATGAATATGGTGGTTATAAATTC
>NW_013918760.1:0-216 GCF_000517525.1 Limulus polyphemus | reverse complement strand
CCGCAAAGGTACAGTTGTTGTTCCATTTTGCAGCTTTTATTTTCCATCATCAACAAACTCAAGCTTTATGCAAGGAATAGGGAATTATATAGACTCATACTTTCACCCTATTTATCTTAAGCTGTTTAAATTTGTAATTGACCTCAGATCTGAGAAATATAATGAAGTTTTATTGATTGTTTGCAGCACATGTGACATATCGAAACTTTTAATTCA
>NW_013918759.1:0-218 GCF_000517525.1 Limulus polyphemus | reverse complement strand
ACAGTATTGTTAAATCTTGTGTCTTCTTATTGACAGGACACATTATCGTTAAATCTTCTGGCTTGTTAGTGATAGTACACAGTATCGTTAAATCTTGTTTTCTTATTGATAGTCTACAGTATTTTTAAATCTTGTGTCTTCTTATTGACAGTACACAGTACGTTAAATCTCGTGTCTTTTTATTGACAGTACACAGTATTGTTAAATCTTGTGTCTTG
>NW_013918758.1:0-213 GCF_000517525.1 Limulus polyphemus | reverse complement strand
TAAAATCGTGTGTCTTCTTATTGACAGTACACAGTTATTGTTAAATCTTGTGTTTTCTTACTGACAGTACACATTATCGTTAAATCTTGTGTCTTCTTATTGACAGTACACAGTATCGTTAAATCTTGTGTCTTCTCTGATGTACGGTACAGCAGTAATGGTTAGATGAACAATGTTTGGTATTGGCTAAGGGTTAGATGAACAATGTTTGGT
>NW_013918757.1:0-219 GCF_000517525.1 Limulus polyphemus | reverse complement strand
AAAGCAACAATACAGCAACTCAGTTCTCAATATTGTTTCTTCAGTGTATAAAATAAAGCAACAATTACAGCAACTCAGTTCTCAATATTGTTTCTTCAGTGTATAAAATAAAGCAACAATTACAGCAACTCAGTTCTCAATATTGTTTCTTCAGTGTATAAAATAAAGCAACAATTACAGCAACTCAGTTCTCAATATTGTTTCTTCAGTGTATAAAAT
>NW_013918756.1:0-219 GCF_000517525.1 Limulus polyphemus | reverse complement strand
GGATGAGCATATAAACCAGTTTTATGAAGGACAGTTGTAGTAACAAACGCACCTTCAGTGTAGAAGGTCGATAGGATGAGCATATAAACCAGTTTTATGAAGGACAGTTGTAGTAACAAACGCACCTTCAGTGTAGAAGGTTGATAGGATGTGCATATAAACCAGTTTTATGAAGGACAATTGTAGTAACAAACGCACCTTCAGTGTAGAAGGTTGATA
>NW_013918755.1:0-219 GCF_000517525.1 Limulus polyphemus | reverse complement strand
ACAGTTAGAAGTGATGATTTAATACACACTGTTGTTTACAGTTAGAAGTGATGATTTAATACACACTGTTGTTCACAGTTAGAAGTGATGATTTAATACACACTGTTGTTTACAGTTAGAAGGGATGATTCAATACACACTGTTGTTTTCCAATTAGAAGTGATGATTTAATACACTGTTGTTTACAGTTAGAAGTGATGATTTAATACACTGTTGTTT
>NW_013918754.1:0-219 GCF_000517525.1 Limulus polyphemus | reverse complement strand
GATGAGCATTGTGGTAGTTTAAATACATTTAGAGAATGAGTATTGTAGTGTTTTAGACACGTTTAGAGGGTGAAAATTGTGGTATGTTAGACACGTTTAGAGGATGAGTAATATGGTGTGTTAGACACGTTTAGAGGATGAGTATTGTGGTGTGTTAGACACGTTTAGAGGATGAGTATTGTGGTGTGTTAGACACGTTTAGTGGATGAGTATTGTGGT
>NW_013918753.1:0-217 GCF_000517525.1 Limulus polyphemus | reverse complement strand
CGTTCTGTATATATTATCATAATACTTTATAGAAAGTTGTATTGTAGTTGTTGGCGTTCTGTATATATTATCATAATACTTCAGAGAAAGTTGTATGTAGTTGGCGTTCTGTATATATTATCATAATACTTCAGAGAAAGTTGTATGTAGTTGGCGCTCTGTATATATTATCATAATACTTCAGAGAAAGTTGTATGTAGTTGGCGTTCTGTATATA
>NW_013918752.1:0-448 GCF_000517525.1 Limulus polyphemus | reverse complement strand
GGGTGTAACTCTAGTTACCTAATTTATATCCACCATACTAATCTTTAGCCTTACATGGTACAACTACTCCATGAACACCTAGGTGTAACTCTAGTTACAGAATTTATAACCATCATACTCATCATTAGCCTTACTTGGTACAACTACTCCATGAACACCTAGGTGTAACTATAGTTACCCAATTTACAACCACCATACTCATCTTTTGCGTTATTTGGTACAAGAACTCCACGGGTAACTAGAGTTACACCTAGGTTTTGTGGTTATAAATTCTTCAGCCTTACTTGGTACAACTACTCCATGAAAACCTAGGTGTAACTCTAGTTACCGAATGTGTAACCACCATACTCATCTTTAGCGTTATTTGGTACAACAACACCACGAACACCTAGGTGTAACTCTAGTTACCGAATTTATAACCACTTTTCTCATCTTTATCGTTATTTGG
>NW_013918751.1:0-234 GCF_000517525.1 Limulus polyphemus | reverse complement strand
CTTCTTATTGACAGGACACATTATTGTTAAATATTCTGTTTTCTTACTGACACTACACATTATCGTCGAATATTGTCTCTTCTTATTGACAGTACACAGTATCGTTAAATATTGTGTCTTCTTATTGAAAGTACACAGTATCGTTAAATCTTGTGTCTTCTTATTGACAGAACACAGTATCGTTAAATCTTGTGTCTTCTTATTTACAGTACACAGTATCGTTAAATCTTGTTT
>NW_013918750.1:0-903 GCF_000517525.1 Limulus polyphemus | reverse complement strand
AGATGATACAGTTGTTAAACAATACACAAACATTGTTATACTAAAGCAGATGATACAGTTGTTAAACAATATAGAAATATTGTTATACTAAATACAGTTGTTAAACAATATAGAAATACTGTAATACTAAACTGACAATACAGGTGTTAAATCATCTAGTTTAGTTTAACAATATTTGTACAATGTTTAATAACTGTATCATCTAGTTTAGTATAACTATTTGTATATTGTTTAACAACTGTATCATTAGTTTAGTATAACTATTTGTATATTGCTTAACAACTGTATCATCTAGTTTAGTATAACAATGTTTGTGTATTGTTTTTATCAACTGTATCATCTACTTTAGTATAGCAATGTTTCTATATTGTGATACAGTTATTGAAACAATACACAAATATTGTTATACTAAAGTAGATGATACAGTTGTTAAACAATATAGAAATATTGTTATACTAAAGTAGATGATACAATTGTTAAACAATATAGAAACATTGTTATATTAAAGGTGTCTATACATACAGTTGTTAAACAACAGAGAAATACTGTTACACTAAAGTTGTCTATACATACAGTTGTTAAACAATATAGAAATATTGTTATATTAAAGGTTTTCAACAACTGTATCCTCAGGCTTAGTATAACAGTATTTTTATACTGTTTATCAACTGTATCATCACCCTAGTTTAACAATATTTCTTTGTTGTGAAGCAATCATATCATCTAGTTTATATTGTTTAATAACTGTATGTATAGACACATTTAGTGTAACAGTATTTCTCTGTTGTTTGGCAACTGTATGTATAGACAATACAGAAATATTTTTAAACTAAACTTGATGACAGTTATTAAACAATAAATAACAGTTATACTAAAGTAGATGATACAGTTGTTAAACAATAT
>NW_013918749.1:0-218 GCF_000517525.1 Limulus polyphemus | reverse complement strand
AAATTCTTCTATAGTAACTTGGAACAGTTTAAATCGTTATACTAGACTAATTGTTCTAGAGTGACTTGGAACAGTTTAAATCGTTATACTAGACTAATTGTTCTAGAGTGACTTTTAACAGTTTAAATCGTTATACTAGACAAATTGTTCTAGAGTGACTTGGAACAGTTTAAATCGTTATACTAGACTAATTGTTCTAGAGTAACTTTGAACAGTTT
>NW_013918748.1:0-219 GCF_000517525.1 Limulus polyphemus | reverse complement strand
CCAAATAATTCTAAAGACGAGTATGGTGGTTACAAATTCGATAACTAGAGTTACACCTAGGGGTTGATGGAGTAGTTGTAAAAGTAAAACTAAAGATGAGTATCGTGGTTATAAATTCGGTAATCAGAGTTACATCTAGGTGTTCATGGAGTAGTTGTACCAAGTAAGGATAAAGATGAATATGGTGGTTATAAATTGTGTAACTAGAGTTACACCTAA
>NW_013918747.1:0-219 GCF_000517525.1 Limulus polyphemus | reverse complement strand
CTAAATCTTGTGTCTTCTTATTGACAGTACACAGTATCGTTAAATCTTGCGTCTTCTTATTGACAGTACACAGTATCGTTAAATCGTGTGTCTTCTTATTGACAGTACACAGTATCGTTAAATCTTGTGTCTTCTTATTGAAAGTACACAGTATTGTTAAATCTTGTGTCTTCTTATTGACAGTACACAGTATCGTTAAATCTTGCGTTTTCATACTGA
>NW_013918746.1:0-217 GCF_000517525.1 Limulus polyphemus | reverse complement strand
AACGACGTACTGGTACAAAACGCAAAACGTTCCATAACTCCTTTAAAACAAACAGTAGGAAGGTAAAACTCTGCATATTACTACGCAACGTTGAAGTGTACCTACATACCAAATTTGGTGAAGAATCAACAATTTAGGACCCTCTAGTAAAAGGAAACCGAAAAAAAATACAGTAACCAAAAGCTTCACTGCAGTACACATACGCTTTCAGAAAAGC
>NW_013918745.1:0-254 GCF_000517525.1 Limulus polyphemus | reverse complement strand
TAGTTACACCTAGGTGTTCATGGAGTATTTGTACAAAGTAAGGCTAAAGATCAGTATGATGGTTATATATTCGGTAACTATAGTTACACCTAATTGTATATGGTGTAGTTGTACCAAGTAAGGCTAAAGGTAAGTATGACTGTTATAAATTCGGTAACTATAGTTACACCTAGGTGTTCATGGAGTAGTTGTACCAAGTAAGGCTAGAGATGAGTATGATGGTTATATATTCGGTAACTATAGTTACACCTAAG
>NW_013918744.1:0-219 GCF_000517525.1 Limulus polyphemus | reverse complement strand
GTGTCTTCTTATTGACAGTATACAGTATCGTTAAATCTGGTGTCTTCTTGTTGATAGTACACAGTATCGTTAAATCTTGTGTCTTCTTATTGACAGTACACAGTATCGTTAAATCTTGTGTCTTCTTATTGACAGGACACATTATTGTTAAATCTTGTGTTGTCTTACTGACAGTACACATTATCGTTGAATATTGTGTCTTCTTATTGAAAGTACACA
>NW_013918743.1:0-220 GCF_000517525.1 Limulus polyphemus | reverse complement strand
CCCTGTAAGAGGGCTGAAAGCTTGCAAATAAAAGTATTTTAACACAGAGAAAAGTCTTATATAATTCTACATATTAATTTACCTAAACAACAGTATAATATACTATATAGCAGTAAAGGAAATACACATTCGTTTGGGAAAATAAAAAACAAAGGAAAGAATAGCTAGCTATAGATTTAAAAATTAGATATACAGAAGACGCACTCTCATTTATATTGAG
>NW_013918742.1:0-218 GCF_000517525.1 Limulus polyphemus | reverse complement strand
GAATTGTTAAATCGGTAATGTATTAAAGTGTGGCTAGGGAAGGTTATCACGTCAAATATTTAACGTTATTGCCTGGATTGTTAAATCGGTAATGTATTAAAGTGTGGCTAGGGAAGATTATCACGTCAAATATTTAACGTTATTGCCTGGATTGTTAAATCGGTAATGTATTAAAGTGTGGCTAGGGAAGATTATCACGTCAAATTTTTAACGTTATT
>NW_013918741.1:0-216 GCF_000517525.1 Limulus polyphemus | reverse complement strand
CTGTCAATAAGAAGACACAAGATTTAACGATACTGTGTACGGTCAATAAGAAGACACAAGATTTAACGATACTGTGTACTTTCAATAAGAAGACACAATATTCAACGATAATGTGTACTGTCAATAAGAAGACACAAGATTTAACGATACTGTGTACTTTCAATAAGAAGACACAATATTCAACGATAATGTGTACTGTCAATAAGAAGACACAAG
>NW_013918740.1:0-219 GCF_000517525.1 Limulus polyphemus | reverse complement strand
TTGGTTTCATACACTACATTGTTGGCCATCTGCACAGAGATAACACCAGTTTATCAGAAAATGATAACCTCAAATGATTGTGGCTCTGTCTAATTGACAGTATCCTGATTGAGTTTGATGAATGTTTCTCTGAGAAAAATTTGCATCTTATTCGTGCCATGGAGTCCCTAGATCCCGAATCAGAACATATCTTTGACAAAGACCGAATGCAATTTCTCA
>NW_013918739.1:0-218 GCF_000517525.1 Limulus polyphemus | reverse complement strand
TCATCAATGTCAACAAAAATTGGAGGAAGGAATACTAAAAGACCGTTTATAACAGTCGACAAAATATATTGGAAAACTGAGTAAAAGGACCCAAATAAATGTCAACAAAATCTAGTGGAAGGAAAATTAAAAGACCTTTATAACAGTCGACAAAATATAGTTTAAGAAGGATTAAAAATACCATTATGAAAGTCATTAAAATATAGTTTAAGAAAAAC
>NW_013918738.1:0-218 GCF_000517525.1 Limulus polyphemus | reverse complement strand
AAATAATTATGTATTATTCAAAATAAATTATGTTATTGTGTAAGGTAAGGAATTTATAATAATTCTGTATATCTCTTTTCACCTTTTCATAGGGATATTTGTGTGTATACTTTTCCCTGAAACCCATCGTACTCAAAGATTAATATTAAGTAGTTTTGAAGGAGACAAAGAACGGATTCGTTATGGAGCTGTTGAATATCAGAAGTGAGTTTCTTAGC
>NW_013918737.1:0-219 GCF_000517525.1 Limulus polyphemus | reverse complement strand
AAATAATGTGCCAAAGAATATAGACTAATGTGCAGAAAGTAGACAAATTCCTTTAACTCTCAAAATTTTTCTGGCTTTTCTAACGATGCGACAAGAGCTGTTACAAATTCATCCAAGCTAGTTGTTAACTTTCCCACGGGAACAAATCTTGTATTGTGAGTGAAACTGACGATATTCTGTTCAGAATACAACGTTATACAATAGGCCATTTGATAGATG
>NW_013918736.1:0-220 GCF_000517525.1 Limulus polyphemus | reverse complement strand
AGAGATGGGAGGAATAGAAATAGGCTTATCCTGTTCGCCAGAACGGGTACTTATATGTGTGTAAGATAATCTAAATATTCTCTAAAAGGGCCTATTTATCCTTGCCAATGAAGGAAAAAAAAAACTTTCTTCATAAGGGAGCCTTGATTTAAAACAGATTCGTACAATAGTCTCAAAAACGAAACCTAAGGTGTTGTTACGTCTCCGTTTGTTAATTAAT
>NW_013918735.1:0-538 GCF_000517525.1 Limulus polyphemus | reverse complement strand
TAACCACCTGTTTAATTGGACAAACCCTGATACACATGTAATATTGTAACCACCTGTTTGATGAGACAAACCCTGATACACATGTAATATTGTAACCACCTGTTTGATGAGACAAACCCTGATACACATGTAATATTGTAACCACCTGTTTAATTGGACAAACCCTGATACACATGTAATATTGTAACCAACTGTTTAATTGGACCAACCCTGATACAAGTGTAATATTGTAACCACCTGTTTAATTGGACAAACCCTGATACACATGTAATATTGTAACCACCTGTTTAATTGGACAAACCCTGATACACATGTAATATTGTAACCACCTGTTTGATCAGAGAAACCTTAATATATATGTAATATTGTAACCACCTGTTTGAGCAGGCAAACCCTGATACACATGTAATATTGTAACCACCTGTTTGATCGGAGAAACTTTAATACACATGTAATATTGTAACCACTAGTTTGATCAGAGAAACCTTAATACACATGTAATATTGTAACCACCTGTTTGAGCAGACAAACCCTGATA
>NW_013918734.1:0-217 GCF_000517525.1 Limulus polyphemus | reverse complement strand
TAATTTTAGAAAATATTTGATGCAAGTGAAAGATTAATAACTTCAGAAGAAATAAAAGTTTTAAATCTTCAGGGGCAAACTTGTACGTAAATCTTCAGGGGTGAACTTGTACTTATATCTTCACGAATAAACTTGTACTTAAATCTTCAGGAATAAACGTATACTTAAATCTTCAGGGGCAAACCTGTACTTATATCTTCAGGGGTAAACTTGTATT
>NW_013918733.1:0-338 GCF_000517525.1 Limulus polyphemus | reverse complement strand
TATTGAATTAACGTAATTCACTATATTCATGAAACTACATTTATTGAATTAACGTAATTCACTGTATTCATGAAACTACATTTATTGAATTAACGTAATTCACTATATTCATGAAACTACATTTATTGAATTAACGTAATTCACTATGTTCATGAAACTACATTTATTGAATTAACGTAATTCACTGTATTCATGAAACTACATTTATCGAATTAACGTAATTCACTATATTCATGAAACTACATTTATTGAATTAACGTAATTCACTATATTCATGAAACTACATTTATTGAATTAACGTAATTCACTGTATTCATGAAACTACATGTATTGAATTA
>NW_013918732.1:0-218 GCF_000517525.1 Limulus polyphemus | reverse complement strand
CTTTTCTTTTTCCTCCAACAACTGCTGTAATTTCTCTTCTTGTTTCTTTTCTTTTTCCTCCAACAACTGCTGTAATCTCTCTTCTTGTTTAATTTCTCATTCTTCTTGGTTCTTTTCTTTTTCCTCTAACAACTGCTGTAATCTCTCTTTTTGTTTAATTTCTCGTATTTCTTGTTTCTTTTGTTGTTTCTTTTGTTGTTCGAGCTGCCATTGTTGCA
>NW_013918731.1:0-219 GCF_000517525.1 Limulus polyphemus | reverse complement strand
TCTACAATCTAGAAGAAACTTTAGCTGTGCTTTAGTCCTTGTAAGTTTTAACGAGTGTTGTAGGAAAACAATACTTGCGTTACGATAAAGCAGGTCGACGCCGAAGAAACTATTATTTTACTAGACATATTTATTAATAGAAATAAACTCCGACTTTTATCTCCATCATATAATTTTATTCCTCAACATTTCGCTATTATATTCTGAGATTACTGTCAA
>NW_013918730.1:0-219 GCF_000517525.1 Limulus polyphemus | reverse complement strand
AATATTATGTTCTTTTTATTGACAGTACACAGTGTTGTTAAATCTTGTGTCTTCTTATTGACAGTACACAGTATCGTTAAATCTTGTGTCTTTTTATTGATAGTACACAGTATTGTTAAATCTTGTGTCTTCTTATTGACAGTACACAGTTTTGTTAAATCTTGTGTCTTCTTATTGAAACTACACAGTATCGTTAAATCTTGTGTCTTCTTATTGACC
>NW_013918729.1:0-219 GCF_000517525.1 Limulus polyphemus | reverse complement strand
TGCATCTTTGGTACACTGAAATATGTGAGTTGTATGTTGATTTTATCTCTGTAGCAAATTTTATAAGGCACCAGACTGCAACTGTAGTAAGAGTGAAAAACCATTTGCATCATCAGAGGCATCATGACCTCTTCTTAACAGGTGTGCATGCTGTCCATGTGTACTTCGGGTCAATCTGGTTGGTACTGAATGTTTTTCTCCAGATTTATAGCTCATCTG
>NW_013918728.1:0-220 GCF_000517525.1 Limulus polyphemus | reverse complement strand
AACTGCTGAAAGTATCTATGTCTAATAATATATTTTAAAACTGAGTGGTGAAAGTATCTATGTCTGATAATATATTTTAAAACCGAGTGCTGAAAGTATCTATGTCTGATAATGTATTTTAAAACCGATAATGTATCTATATCTGATGTATTTTAAAACCAACTGCTGAAAGTATCTATGTCTAATAATATATTTTAAAACCGAGTGGTGAAAGTATCTA
>NW_013918727.1:0-219 GCF_000517525.1 Limulus polyphemus | reverse complement strand
ATACACTTGTTTGTTAAAAGTAATATAATTAAAGAAGTTCACTCCCATTGAAATACCCACTGTTTGTTTATATACTTGTTTGTTAAAAGTAATATAACTAGAGAAGTTCACTCCCATTGAAATACACACTGTTTGTTTATATACTTGTTTGTTAAAAGTAATATAATTAAAGAAGTTCACTCCCATTGAAATACCCACTGTTTGTTTATATACTTGTTT
>NW_013918726.1:0-219 GCF_000517525.1 Limulus polyphemus | reverse complement strand
TTCGTACTGTCAATAAGAAGACACAAGATTTAACGATACTGTGTACTGTCAATAAGAAGACACAAGATTTAACGATACTGTGTACTGTCAATAAGAAGACACAAGATTTAAAGATACTGTGTATTTTCAAGAAGAAGACACAAGATTTAACGATACTGTGTCCTGTCAATAAGAAGACACAAGATTTAACGATACTCTGCACTGTCAATAAGAAGACAC
>NW_013918725.1:0-252 GCF_000517525.1 Limulus polyphemus | reverse complement strand
CTGTGTACTGTCAATAAGAAGACACAAGATTTAAACTGTGTACTGTCAATAAGAAGACACAAGATTTAACAATACTGTGTACTATCAATAAAAGACACAAGATTTAACAATACTGTGTACTGTCAATAAGAAGACACAAGATTTAACGATACAGTGTACTGTCAATAAGAAGACACAAGATTTAACGATACTGTGTACTGTCAATAAGAAGACACAAGATTTATTAAAACTGTGTACTGTCAATAAGAAGAC
>NW_013918724.1:0-502 GCF_000517525.1 Limulus polyphemus | reverse complement strand
AGCATCAACGAAAAATATTATATTCCGTGGAATTAATAAGTAAAATATCTGGTAGTGCTTATTTCGTAGTAAATCTCAAAATTGAGACATTTTAGCATCAACGAAAAATATTATATTCCGTAAAAACTAAAAAAAATTTGATCATTCCCTAACCCAGGGTAAAAAAGAATCGAAAAGGTGGAGTTTATTTTCTAAAACGACGTCATGGTCTTTTAGATGTTGAGATTTTGTTTGAATAATCGTATTTTGCTTTTTTACCCTCGGGTTAATCGAAAAATCCACCAGAAAATAAAATGACGTCGTCATCAACATCTAAAAGACCAGATTTTGTTTGAATAATCAGATTTTTAAAGCTATTCGTTATTTACAATATAAGTGAAGACAAAAAGAAAACCAGTAAAATCGAAGCTAGCCGAAATTTTCATATGAGATTATAAAACAACTATTGGGAATTTTGATGAAAGAATACCCATTTTGAAAGTCTTACATCAAGAGCATCTTT
>NW_013918723.1:0-219 GCF_000517525.1 Limulus polyphemus | reverse complement strand
CATCCCGCTTTAATATAACGATGTGTACATCTACTAGCTGTCAGAAACCTTATACTAACGTTTAAAATCCTGCTTTAATATAACGATGTGTACATCCTACTGGCTATAAGAAACCTTATACTAACGTTTAACATCCTGCTTTAATATAACGATATGTACATCCTACTGGCTATAAGAAACCTTATACTAACGTTTAACATCCTGCTTTAATATAACGAT
>NW_013918722.1:0-333 GCF_000517525.1 Limulus polyphemus | reverse complement strand
TTTAACGTTGCGTAGTAACATGCAGAGTTTTACCTTTAAAACAAACAGTAGGAAGGAGATATGGAAAGGTTTTGCGTTTTGTACCAGTACGTCGTTCCATTTGGACGTTCATACAAAATTTGGAGATGATCCGTTCGTTGCATACTTGCGTATTTACATGCAAAATTCTAGCCTTCTATTATCATTTTTGCTACTTTTGTGGTCGTTTTATGTTACTCTTTTATTGTTTTTCTGAAAGCGTATGCGTACTGCAGTGAAGGTTTTTGTTACTGATTGTTTTTCGATTTCTTGTTACCAGAAGGTCCTAAATTGATGATTCTTCAACAAATTTGA
>NW_013918721.1:0-218 GCF_000517525.1 Limulus polyphemus | reverse complement strand
GTACCAAATAACGCTAAAGATGAGTATGGAGGTTACAAATTCGGTAACTAGAGTTACACCTAGGTGTTCGTGGAGTAGTTGTACCAAGTAAGGCTAAAGATGGGTATAGTGGTTATAAATTCGGTAACTATAGTTATACCTAAGTGTTCATGGAGTAGTTGTACCATGTAAAGCGAAAGATGAGTATGGTGATTATAAATTCGGTAACTAGAGTTATT
>NW_013918720.1:0-563 GCF_000517525.1 Limulus polyphemus | reverse complement strand
CTTCGTTTTTTTGCTAAAATTTTGAAAAAATTTATTTTTCTTCATATTTCAATACAAAGATGCCCTTGATGTGCGCTATTCAGAATGGACATCCTTTCATCGAAATTCCCAATACTTATTCCATAATCGTATATCAAAATAGGCGAACTTCGAATTCTCTTTTTTTCCTTCAGGTATTATAAAGAAAGAACGGCTTTAAATATAAGATTATTCAACAAGAGTAAACATAATCCGAAAGGTGGGGTTTATTTTGTAATAGACGTCATGATCTGTTAGATGGGGGTGATTTCGGTTGAATTTAATAAAATAGAACTTTTGTTCATTCGCTTTTGACGCGACATGATACGTTTTTGTTAATGTTATAATGTGTCTGTTTTGAATTTTCTACCGAAATAAACACTAGCCGTCACTCTTCTATTAACTGTGCTTGAAAAAACACTGTTTTTCAAGTTTCAAAAAATTGATATTTTCGCCGAAAATACCAAGGCTATAGCCTTCGTTTTTTGCTAAAATTTTGAAAAAAATTATTTTTCTTCATATTTCAATACAAAGATTCCCTTGAT
>NW_013918719.1:0-939 GCF_000517525.1 Limulus polyphemus | reverse complement strand
AAAAGACCTACCAGCCACAATCCATCTGTAATAAAAGACCTACCAGCCACAATCCATACTAGTAGTAAAAGACCTACCAGCCACTATCCATACTATAATGAAAGAACCTACCAGCCACTCTCTATCTATAGTAAAAGACCTATCAGCCACTATCCATAATATAGATGAAAAGTGGCTGGTAGATCTTTTATGATAGATGGATAGTGACTGGTAGGTGTTTTATTATTAATGGATAGTGGCTGATAGGTCTTTTACTATAGATAGAGAGTGGCTGGTAGGTCTTTTATTACAGATGGATAGTGGCTGGTAGGTCTTTTCTTACAGATGGATAGTGGCTGATAGATTGTAGCTGGTAGGTCTTTTACTACAGATGGATAGTGACTGGTAGGTCTTTTATTATAGTTTATTACAGATGGAGACCTAGTGGCTGATAGGTCTTTTTACTATAGTATAGAGAGTGGCTGGTGACTGGTAGGTGTTTTATTATAGATGTATAGGATTGTGGATGGTAGGTCTTTTATTACAGATGGATTGAGGCTGGTAGGTCTTTCATTATAGATGGATAGTGGCTGCTAGGACTTTTATTATAGATGGATTGACCTGTAATAAAAGACATACCAGCCACTCTCTATCTATAGTAAAAGACCTATCAGCCACTATCCATCTGTAATAAAAATTCTACCAGTCACTATCCATCTATAATAAAAGACCTACCAGCCACTATCCATATATAATAAAACAACCTGCCAGTCACTATCCAACAATAATAAAAGACCTACCAGCCACTATCCATCTGTAATAAAAGACCTACCAGCCAAATAAAACACCTACCAGTCACTATCCATCTATAATAAAATACCTACAACCACAATCCATCTGTAATAAAAGACCTACCAGTCACAATCCATCTGTAATAAAAGTCCTACCAGCCACAATCCA
>NW_013918718.1:0-303 GCF_000517525.1 Limulus polyphemus | reverse complement strand
TTAGCAGATTTGATGGCAGCAATACAAAAACAAGAAGTTTCTTAAGAAGAACGAGAAGAGAAATTACAACAGTTGTTAGAGGAAAAAGAAAAGAGACAAGAAGAACGAGAAAAGAAACAAGAAAAGAAACAAGAAGAGAGACAACAGCAGTTGCAAGAAAACCTGCAACAGTGGCAGCTCGAACAACAAAATAAACAAGAGAGATTACAGCAGTTGTTGGAGGAAAAAGAAAAGAAACAAGAAGAACGAGAAATTAAACAGAAGAGAGATACAGCAGTTGTTGGAGGAAAAAGAAAGAAACAA
>NW_013918717.1:0-443 GCF_000517525.1 Limulus polyphemus | reverse complement strand
GACATTAACATTGGGACACTACTGAAGTTAGTTTCCTTACAAAGCAGACACAGACATTTACACTGGGACACTACTGAGGTTAGTTTATTTACATATCAGACACAGACATTAACACTGGGACACTACTGAGGTTAGTTTCCTTACAAAGCAGACACAGACTCCCAGTGTTAATGTCTGTGTCTGCTTTGTAAGGAAACTAACCTCAGTAGTGTCCCAGTGTTAATCACTACTGAGGTTAGTTTATTTACATATCAGACACAGACATTAACACTGGGACACTACTGAGGTTAGTTTCCTTACAAAGCAGACACAGACATTAACACTGGGACACTACTGATGTTAGTTTCCTTAGAAAGCAGACACAGACATTAACACTGGGACACTACTGAGGTTAGTTTATTTACATATCAGACACAGACATTAACACTGGGACACTACTGAGG
>NW_013918716.1:0-218 GCF_000517525.1 Limulus polyphemus | reverse complement strand
TAACCACAATACTCATCTTTAGCCTTACTTGGTACAACTACTCCATGAACACTTAGGTGTAACTCTAGTTTCCGAATTTATAAACACCATACTCATCTTTAGCTTTACTTGGTACAACTACTCCAAGAACACTTAGGTGTAACTTTACTCTCCGAATTTATAACCATCATACTAATATTTAGCCTTACTTGGTACAACTACTCCACGAACACGTAGGT
>NW_013918715.1:0-216 GCF_000517525.1 Limulus polyphemus | reverse complement strand
ATATTTTATTAGTTTAACTCTACATTTTTTTACAATAAAATTGCCTATATATTGAATACAGTAATATTTAAAAACTAAAGATCTACTGAAAAAAACAAAAAAATATGATTACTTTCACTTATAATTTGTCAGTTTGAAACACTTTTTTATTTCTTACCACCACCTGGTTTTCAAATGTTTTGTTTATTTACTAGTGACCTGTAACATGTTTGTTCT
>NW_013918714.1:0-219 GCF_000517525.1 Limulus polyphemus | reverse complement strand
GATTAATTTACTCCAAACATGTATATATTTAGATGGTGTATCCAGCAGTTGTATAAAATAATAATAATTAAATATATCTTTAATGGTTCTTGGAATTAATAAGCACGTGTCGTTTGGTAGTTGTTAAGCCAAACAATGGGCTATCTGTGCTGTTCTCACTGCGGGAATCAAAACTTCATTTTTAGAATTATAAGCCCCAAAACTTGGGAGGCTCCTCTC
>NW_013918713.1:0-219 GCF_000517525.1 Limulus polyphemus | reverse complement strand
ATTGGTGAATAATGATTGGTATTGGCTAATGGTTAGATGAACACTGTTTGGTATTGGATAATGGATAGGCGAATAGTGTTTAGTATTGACTAATGGTTAGATGATTAATGTTAGGTATGGGCTAAAGGTTTAATAAACAATGTTTGGTATTGACTAATGATTAGACAAACAATGTTTGTTACTGGCTAATGGTTAGATGAACAATGTTTGGTATTGGCT
>NW_013918712.1:0-218 GCF_000517525.1 Limulus polyphemus | reverse complement strand
TCACAACACATAGTAGTGATAGCTCTCGCTGTCTAATAACACACCCAGTGATGTTACAACACGTAGTAGTGATAGCCCTAGCTGTCTAACAAGAAACATAACACACACACTGTCACAATACATAGTAGTGATAGCTCTCGCTGTCTAATAACACACCCAGTGATGTTACAACACGTAGTAGTGATAGCCCTAGCTGTCTAACAAGAAACATAACATAC
>NW_013918711.1:0-219 GCF_000517525.1 Limulus polyphemus | reverse complement strand
TTTAACGATACTGTGTACTGTCAATAAGAAGACACAAGATTTAACGATACTGTGTACTGTCAATAAGAAGACACAAGATTTAACGATACTGTGTACTTTCAATAAGAAAACACACGATTTAACAATACTGTGTACTATCAATAAGAAGACACAAGATTTAACAATGCTGTGTACTGTCAATAAGAATACACAAGATTTAACGATACTGTGTACTGTTAA
>NW_013918710.1:0-700 GCF_000517525.1 Limulus polyphemus | reverse complement strand
CGTATGTGTTAATTATAGTTACTGTATAACTCCATACAACAAATAGGAAAATATAGTATGTGTTAATTATAGTTACTGTATAACTACATACAACAAGTAGGAAAATATAGTATATGTTA
The DNA here is from genome assembly GCF_000517525.1 of Limulus polyphemus. Classification (NCBI taxonomy): domain Eukaryota; kingdom Metazoa; phylum Arthropoda; class Merostomata; order Xiphosura; family Limulidae; genus Limulus; species Limulus polyphemus. The sequence goes on along the minus strand of NW_013918710.1, from coordinate 581 downwards.
ATTATAGTTTCTGTATAACTCCATACAACAAATACATGTTGTATGGAGTTATACAGAAACTATAATTAACATATACTATATTTTCCTATTTGTTGTATGGAGTTATACAGAAACTATAATTAACACATACTATATTGTCCTACTTGTTGTATGGAGTTATACAGTAACTATAATTAACACATACTATATTTTCCTATTTGTTGTATGGAGTTATACAGTAACTATAATTAACACATACGATATTTTCCTATGGAGTTATACAGTAACTATAATTAACACATACTATATTTTCCATACTATATTTTCCTACTTGTTGTATGTAGTTATACAGAAACTATAATTAACACATACTATATTTTCCTACTTGTTGTAGGAAAATATAGTATGTGTTAATTATAGTTTCTGTATAACTCCATACAACAAGTAGGAAAATATAGTATGTGTTAATTATAGTTTCTGTATAACTACATACAACAAATAGGAAAATATAGTATGTGTTAATTATAGTTACTGTATAACTCCATACAACAAGTAGGAAAATATAGTATGTGTTAATTATAGTTTCTGTATAACTACATACA
>NW_013918709.1:0-219 GCF_000517525.1 Limulus polyphemus | reverse complement strand
GAAGACCTTTATCAGTAGGCATTTTTAGTAGCTGAAGGAGACCTTTATCAGTAGGTATTTCTAGTAGCTGGAGAAGACCTTTATCAGTAGGTATTTCTAGTAGCTAGAGAAGACCTTTATCAGTAGGCATTTCTATTAGCTGAAGGAGACCTTTATCAGTAGGTATTTCTATTAGCTGGAGAAGACCTTTATCAGTAGGTATTTCTAGTAGCTGGAGGA
>NW_013918708.1:0-219 GCF_000517525.1 Limulus polyphemus | reverse complement strand
AGGCCTTCTTAGACTAGATATTTTCGACTTTGATAGAGGTATTTTTATTGTTTCTTACGCTATATTTTAATGACTTTCATAATGGTATTTTTAATCCTTCTTAAACTATATTTTGTCGACTGTTATAAAGGTCTTTTAATCTTCCTTCCACTAGATTTTGTTGACATTGATATGGGTAGTTTTAGTCAGTTTTCCACTATATTTTGTCGACTGTTGTAA
>NW_013918707.1:0-327 GCF_000517525.1 Limulus polyphemus | reverse complement strand
ATGGACGTAGCTGTAGATCGTTATATAGCTTCTTGTTAGATAAGAAGGACGTAGCTGTAGATCGTTATATAGCTTCTTGTTAAATAAGATGGACGTAGCTGTAGATCATTATATAGCTTCTTGTTAGATAAGAAGGACGTAGCAATAGATCGTTATATAGCTTCTTGTTAGATAAGAAGGACGTAGCTATAGATCGTTATATGGTTTCTTGTTAGATAAGAAGAACGTAGCTGTAGATCGTTATATAGCTTCTTGTTAAATAAGATGGACGTAGCTGTAGATCGTTATATAGCATCTTGTTACATAAGATGGACGTAGCTGTAGATC
>NW_013918706.1:0-371 GCF_000517525.1 Limulus polyphemus | reverse complement strand
TATGGTAAATAAAAACTTCTGTTTAAAAATTCACATCGATATATATATATATATGGTAAATAAAAACCTGTGATTAAAAATCCACATCTATTATATATATATATATGTTTTTAAATAAAACTTCTGTTTAAAAATTCACATCGATATATATTATATATAAGGTAAATAAAAACTTCTGTTTAAAAATTCACATTGATATATATGTATATATATATATATGTTAAATAAAAACTTCTGAGTAAACATTTACATCGATATATATATGGTAATTAAATCTTGTGATTAAACATTTAGAACGATATTTATATATATAGATGGTAAATAAAAACTTCTTATTAAAAATTCACAACGATATATATATATATATATAT
>NW_013918705.1:0-232 GCF_000517525.1 Limulus polyphemus | reverse complement strand
GGTTTCGAGTTTTCTGACACGAAGTATATCACGCCTGGTTGTAGAGTGGTTTTGAGTTTTCTGACACGAAGTATATCACGCCTGGTTGTAAAGTTGTTTCGAGTTTTCTGACACAAAGTATATCACGCCTGATTGTAGAGTGGTTTCGAGTTTTCTGACACGAAGTATATCACGCCTAGTTGTAGAGTGGTTTCGAGTTTTCTGACACGAAGTGTATCACGCCTGTTTGTAG
>NW_013918704.1:0-215 GCF_000517525.1 Limulus polyphemus | reverse complement strand
TCAATTTTTTTTTTTTTTACGGTTGAATTACATAAAGAGGTCGGCTTCAGTTTCATTTAAGCTTATAATAATCGTTTGTTAAATGTGGTTGACGCTTATTCATGCGTAGGCCTACTTAGAATTTCTTATTTATTGTATAGTAAGTGTTTATATTTAGGTTTAAAAATGGAAGAAACCAGAAGAAATACCGATCGCATAGATACCAAAAAAAAAAA
>NW_013918703.1:0-387 GCF_000517525.1 Limulus polyphemus | reverse complement strand
AATCTTGTGTCTTCTTATTGACAGTACACAGTATTGTTAAATCTTGTGTCTTCTTATTTAAAGTACACAGTATCGTTAAATCTTGTGTCTTCTTATTGACAGTACACAGTATCGTTAAATCTTGTGTCTTCTTATTGACAGTACACACTATCGTTAAATCATGTGTCTTCTTATTGACAGTACACAGTATCGTTAAATCTTGTGTCTTCTTATTTATAGAAGATTTAACAATACTGTGCACTGTCAATAAGAAGACACAAGATTTAACGATACTGTGTACTATCAATAAGAACTCAAAAGATTTAACAATACTGTGTATTGTCAATAAGAAGTCACAATATTTGTGTTCTTATTGATAAACGATACTGTGTACAAATCTTGTGTCTT
>NW_013918702.1:0-280 GCF_000517525.1 Limulus polyphemus | reverse complement strand
ACTCTCTAGAAAGGCCATACTTAGAAACCCTGAAGTTATTTTACTAGAAGTAATCAAAACACAGAACTATAAATCATACTCTCTAGAATAACTTCAGGGTTTCTAAGCATGGCCTTTTACTAGATGTAATCAAACATAGAACTATAAATCATACTCTCTAGTAGAATAACTTCGGGGTTTCTAAGTATGGCCTTTTACTAGAAGTAATCAAAACATAGAACTATAAATCATACTCTCTAGTAGAATAACTTCAGGGTTTCTATATATGGCCTTTTACTAG
>NW_013918701.1:0-665 GCF_000517525.1 Limulus polyphemus | reverse complement strand
GGGACTTCTTAATCTCACCAGGAGCTATACAAAACCGGGATTTCTTAATCTCACCAGGAGCTATACAAAAACCTAGACTTCTTTATCTCGCCAACAGCTATACAAAACCGGGACTTCTTGATCTCACCAGGAGCTATACAAAACCGGGACTTCTTAATCTCACCAGGAGCTATACAAAAACCGAGACTGGTCCCGGTTTTATATAGCTCTTGGTGAGATTAAGAAGTCTCGGTTTTTGAATAGCTCTTGGTGAGATTAAGATGTCTCGGTTTTTGTATAGCTCCGGGTGAGATTAAGAAGTCTCGGTTTTTGTATAGTTCTTGGCGGGATTAAGAAGTCTCGGTTTTTGTATAGCTCCTGGTGAGATTAAGAAGTCTCGGTTTTTGTATAGCTCTTCGTGAGATTAAGTTCCTAATCTCACCAGGAGCTATACAAAAACCGAGACTTCTTAATCTCGCCAACAGCTATACAAATCAGGGACTTCTTAATCTCACCAGGAGCTATACAAAACCGGGATTTCTTAATCTCACCAGGAGCTATACAAAAACCTAGACTTCTTTATCTCGCCAACAGCTATACAAAACCGGGACTTCTTGATCTCACCAGGAGCTATACAAAACCGGGACTTCTTAATCTCACCAGGAGCTATACAAAAACCGAGACTG
>NW_013918700.1:0-586 GCF_000517525.1 Limulus polyphemus | reverse complement strand
TTGACAGTACACAGTATTATTTAACCAATAAGAAGACAAAATGTGTACTGTCCACAAGATTTAACGAAACTCCTGTTATTGATAGTACACAGTATCGTTAAATCTTATGGACTATCAATAACAAGCACAAGATTTAACGATACTGTGTAATAAATATTTAACAATAGTGTGTACTGTCAATAAGAAGACACAAGATTTAACGATACTGTGTACTATCAATAACAAGCCATAAGATTTAACAATACTGTGTACTGTCAATAAGAAGACACAAGATTTAACGATACTGTGTATTATCAATAACAAGCCATAAGATTTAACAATACTGTGTACTGTCAATAAGAAGAGTCTTCTTATTGACAGTACACAGAACTTGTTAAATCTTGTGTCTTCTTTTGACAGTACACAGCATTGTTAAATCTTGTTTCTTCTTATTGACAGTACACAGTATTGTTAAATCTTGTGTATTCTTATTGACAGTACACAGTTTCGTTAAATCTTGTGGCCTGTTATTGATAGTACACAGTATCGTTAAATCTTTTGGCTTGTTATTGATAGTACACAGTATCGTTAAATCTTGTGTCTTCTT
>NW_013918699.1:0-219 GCF_000517525.1 Limulus polyphemus | reverse complement strand
TACTGTGTACTATCAATAAGAAGACTCGATTTACCAATAATGTGTACTGTCAATAAGCAGACACAAGATTTATCAATACCGTTTACTCTCAATAAGAAGACACAGGATTTAACAATACTGTGTACTGTCAATAAGAAGACACAAAATTTAACAATACTATGTACTGTCAATAAGAAGACACAAGAATTTAACAATACTGTATCCTATCAATAAGAAGAT
>NW_013918698.1:0-219 GCF_000517525.1 Limulus polyphemus | reverse complement strand
AAAAGCATGATTTATACAATCTAAATCGATTGTATCAATGATAGAAACCAAGCGATCTAACGAATCATTCACCAGAATCCCAGTTGCATAGTTTACAGCAGTCAAAGCTTTCATATAATTGAAAGTCAAACCAATTTCCAATTTATAAAACGTTCTCCTACAAATAGTTTCACTAACATTTTCCACATATGATCTGTACATCAATTCTGGAGACCTTTT
>NW_013918697.1:0-642 GCF_000517525.1 Limulus polyphemus | reverse complement strand
AGCTTTTCACACTTTTAATCAATAAGAAGTAGGCTTACCAGAGTTCGTACATTTTGAGAGCGATCTGAAAGTTTTGATAGAGATTGATATATGTCTTCTAAGAAAACTGAAAAACTTCTTTATACATATATAGCTATAATGATTTGTAATACTAACCAGCAAAACTTACCAGTTATAATTTTTCTGTGAGTGACATATTCATACAAACAAGATAGTGGTTTATAAATACTACCTATAAGCCTAATGCATATACATACAAAGAAATATTAACTTAATTAAAATTAAATAGAAACATACTTCATAGTCATAGGCCTAACATTGAATATAATAATTATTGTGCTACAAAAAATAGACTTTCTTGGCAAACTTTGTTGGGACTGAGGTATAGGTGTTGATCTCGACTTACAATTTATTTTATTTATTTTTTTTTTACGGTTGAATTTCATAAAGAGATCGGCTTCAGTGACATTTAAGCTTATAATAATCGTTTGTTCAATGTGGTTGACGTTATTTATGCGTAAGCCTACTTAGAATTTCTTATTTATTGTATATTAAGTGTTAATATTTAGGGTTAAAAATGGAAGTAAGGGAAGAAACCTGAAGATAGGCCGATCATACAGATACAAAAAACTATAGTATTGT
>NW_013918696.1:0-229 GCF_000517525.1 Limulus polyphemus | reverse complement strand
CTTATTGACAGGACACATTATTGTTAAATCTTGTGTTTTCTTACTGACAGTCCACATTACCGTTGAATATTGTGTCTTCTTATTGACAGTACACATTATCGTTAGAATATTGTGTCTTCTTATTGACAGTACACAGTATCGTTAAATCTTGTGTCTTCTTATTGAGAGTACACAGTATTGTTAAATCTTATGTCTTCTCTTTGACAGTACACAGTATAGTTAAATCTTG
>NW_013918695.1:0-632 GCF_000517525.1 Limulus polyphemus | reverse complement strand
TCTTTCACTCGATTTGGTTCGACTTTCATAACTGACTTTTTAGGTCTAGTCTAAGAAGGTATTTTTGACTTTGATAGCGGTATTTTTAGTCTTTCTTACACTATATTTTAATGACTTTCATAATTGTATTTTTAATCCTTCTTAAACTATATTTTGTCGACTGTTATAAAGGTCTTTTAGTCTTCATTCCGCCAGATTTTGTTTTTATAACAGTCGACAAAATATAGTTTGGTCTTTTAGTTTTCCTTCCACTAGATTTTTGTTGACATTGATATGGGTCGTTTTAGTCAGTTTTCAACTATATTTGGAGAGTAAGAAACACTAAAAATACCTCTATCAAGGTCGAAAATATCTAGTCTAAGAAGGCCTAAAAAGACAGTTATGAAAGTCGAAAAAATCGAGTGGAAGAAAACTAATAACACGTTTTCAAAGTCAAAAATATCTAGTGGAATACTGACTAAAAGGACCCTTATCAATGTCAACAAAATCTGGAGGAAGGAAGACCAAAAGTCCGTTATAACAGCCGAAAAGTCATTAAAATATACCGTTATAACAGTCGAAAAAATATAGTTTAAGAAGGGTTAAAAATACCATTATGTTTTAGTCAGTTTTCCACTATATTTTGTCGACTG
>NW_013918694.1:0-429 GCF_000517525.1 Limulus polyphemus | reverse complement strand
ACAACACAGAAAGAAGTTATGTTACATAACTAAAGTAGACTTTGACAACACAGAAAGAATTTATGTTTCATAACTAAAGTAGACTTTTACAACACAGAAAGAAGTTATGTTATATAACTAAAGTAGACTTTTACAACACAGAGAAGTTATGTTACATAACTAAAGTAAACATTTACAATACAGAGAAGTTATGTTACATAACTAAAGTAGACTTTTACAACACAGAAAGAAGTTATGTTACATAACTAAAGTAGACTTTTACAACACAGAAAGAATTTATGTTCATAACTAAAGTAGACTTTTACAACACAGAAAGAAGTTATGTTATATAACTAAAGTAGACTTTTACAACACAGAAAGAAGTTATGTTACATAACTAAAGTGAACATTTACAATACAGAGAAGTTATGTTACATAACTAAAGTAGAC
>NW_013918693.1:0-221 GCF_000517525.1 Limulus polyphemus | reverse complement strand
AAACGAACAGAGACGTAACAAATTGGTGTCAGAGAATGGGACAAAGAAAAAAAAGAAGAAGATGGAAACGAGAGGTGGCAAATCAAACTACATCTTAGCACATTTGATGGCAGCAATACAAGAACAGCAAAAAAAAACAAGAAGAACGAGAAGTTAAACAATAAAAGAGATTACAGCAGTTGTTGGAGGAAAAAGAAAAGAAACAAGAAAAGAGGTTACAG
>NW_013918692.1:0-219 GCF_000517525.1 Limulus polyphemus | reverse complement strand
ACTAAGAGATGTTTTATTAGTACAACTGAATCCACAGTAAGAGATGTTTTATTAGTACAACTGAATCTGCACTAAGAGATGTTTTATTAGTACAACTGAATCCACAGTAAGAGATGTTTTATTAGTACAACTGAATCCACAGTATGAGATGTTTTATTAGTACAACTGAATCCACACTAAGAGATGTTTTATTAGTACAACTGAATCCACAGTAAGAGT
>NW_013918691.1:0-219 GCF_000517525.1 Limulus polyphemus | reverse complement strand
GTATAGTGTATCTCTTCATTATTACACACAGTACTTGCTACTGAAAAACATAATTCTACTGTGGTTCATATACACCAAAGTATAGTGTATCTCTTCATTATAACACACAAGACTTGCTACTGAATAACATATTTCTACTGTGGTTCATATACACCAAATATAGTGTATCTATTCATTATTACACACAGTACTTGCAACTGAACAACATAACTGTACTGA
>NW_013918690.1:0-219 GCF_000517525.1 Limulus polyphemus | reverse complement strand
GATGATAACATGTAGCCAAATTTGTGATTAGATTACCCTACTAAACAGTGGGGTCGCGTGGTTGCTGAGGTCCAACTATGTTATGACACAAAAGTTTGTCTACACGACGCCATTCTGTGTCCGTAAAAATGTCGGTTTCTTAATTTAATTACAATCAATAAAACGTTACATCTCGAGTTCTTTAATTTTAGCCACGCCATATTTTTCATTTTAATAAAT
>NW_013918689.1:0-217 GCF_000517525.1 Limulus polyphemus | reverse complement strand
TAAATCTTGTGTCTTCTTATTGACAGCACACAGTATAGATAATCTTGTGTCTTCTTATTGACAGTACACAGTATCGTTAAATCTTGTGTCTTCTTATTGAGAGTACACAGTATTGTTAAATCTTGTGTTCTTCTTATGGACAGTACACAGTATAGGTTAAATCTTGTGACTTCTTATTGACAGTACACAGTATCGTTAAATCTTGTGTCTCCTTATT
>NW_013918688.1:0-219 GCF_000517525.1 Limulus polyphemus | reverse complement strand
GGCAAAGTTTTGTTATAGCTGCCGAGATGACTGATACGTCTTGCTCCTTCCACTGTTGATGGCCTATAGAACAGCAGAGCATGAAACCACTGGATACACTCCAGCAAAGCTGATGTTTGGTCGAGAACTTCGGTTGCCAGTGGATCTGTTAACAGGACGCCCCCATTATGAAGAGTTGCTTGAAAATGTGTCAGAGTTCGTGAAAGTGTTATCTGAAAC
>NW_013918687.1:0-219 GCF_000517525.1 Limulus polyphemus | reverse complement strand
AAGACTTTGGTGATCAAACTATTCTTATGCCTATATACTTGAGTTCGTATCAAGACTTTGGTTATCAAACTATTCTTATGCCTATATTCTTGAGTTCGTTTCGAGACTCTGGTGATCAAACTATTCTTATGCCTATATTCTTGAGTTCGTATCGAGACTCTGATTATCAAACTATTCTTATGCCTATATACTTGAGTTCGTATCGAGACTCTGATTATC
>NW_013918686.1:0-219 GCF_000517525.1 Limulus polyphemus | reverse complement strand
ATTGGCTCGGCCAAGGCAACTTCTGGATACCATTTTCTTCCTGTCACTTTTGGGTGTTTCTAGCAGTGTGACACAGTGTTCCATCTTCCTGGAACAACGTTGTGTTATTGGCCACGAAACCCGAGGAATAAAGTGTCAAGAGTCCTTCCTCCCATATTTCGACGTATTTCGCAAAATTTACGTTGCCAACGCACTCCACTAAGCTCGATCTCCCACCAA
>NW_013918685.1:0-218 GCF_000517525.1 Limulus polyphemus | reverse complement strand
CACAGTATCGTTAAATCTTGTGTCTTCTTATTGACAGTACACAGTATTGTTAAATCTTGGGTCTTCTTATGGACAGTACACAGTATAGTTAAATCTTGTGTCATCTTATTGACAATACACAGTATCGTTAAATCTAGTGTATTCTTAATGTAAGTACACAGTATCGTTAAATCTTGTGTCTTTTTATTGACAGTACACACTATCGTTAAATCTTGTGC
>NW_013918684.1:0-219 GCF_000517525.1 Limulus polyphemus | reverse complement strand
CACTTGGTTTTTAAACTGTGTAATGTGGTACTTTGTGTTACTTACCTACACTTGTTTTTTAAACTGTGTAATGTGGTACTTTGTGTTACTTACCTACACTTGGTTTTTAAACTGTGTAATGTGGTACTTTGTGTTACTTACCTACACTTGGTTTTTAAACTGTGTAATGTGGTACGTTGTATTACTTACCTACACTTGTTTTTTAAACCATATAATGTG
>NW_013918683.1:0-219 GCF_000517525.1 Limulus polyphemus | reverse complement strand
TCTGCATATTGTTACATTTCATATCAAAACACTGCCTTTAACGCATAAACTTTCAGTTTCTAAGGATAAACCTCGTCCTCCTCATGCAACAAAGTCAAGTGTTTTAGCCAAAAACAAAACTGGTGGTTCTTCTTTACGAAAGTAAACTGAGAAAAAATCTTCTATTCACGATGAACCTGAGTTTCGTTTCAAACATTTAATTAATCACTCTACATGCCA
>NW_013918682.1:0-222 GCF_000517525.1 Limulus polyphemus | reverse complement strand
CGACACTAACTGAAATTTGGATAAGATATTATGAAATAACTAATGTGAATTTTGATAAAAGGATCTCTATTTTGAAAGTCTTACATCAAAGGCATCTTTGTATTGAAATATGAAGAAAAACAATTTTTTTCAAAAATTTGTGAAAAAACATATGCTATAGCCTTTGGTTTTTGGTGAAAATATGATTTTTTTTTGGAAAATGAAAAAAAGTAGTTTTTTTGT
>NW_013918681.1:0-219 GCF_000517525.1 Limulus polyphemus | reverse complement strand
GAGTTACACCTAGGTGTTCATGGAGTAGTTGTACCAAGTAAGGCTAAAGATGAATATGGTGGTTATAAATTCGGTAACTAGAGTTACACCTAAGTGTTCATAGAGTACTTGTACCAAGTAAGGATAAAGATGAGTATGGTGTTTATAAATTCTGTAACTATAGTTACACCTAGGTGTTCATGGAGTAGTTGTACCAAGTAAGGCTAAAGATGGATATGG
>NW_013918680.1:0-219 GCF_000517525.1 Limulus polyphemus | reverse complement strand
TTCCTCCGTCCATCCATTCATCTCTGACAGTAGCTCGAATTGTGCTCTATATGCGTCCCACGGTGCCTTCCCATCGAATTCCTGTGGCTTCCTTCGCACTGGATAACTCCTATTACTGACATTCATATCTGGGATGTGACTTCTAACGGGACTGAATATGTCTGCATTAGGGTTTAGCTGCGGACTCTGTAAGGGGCTTGCCATTGTCTAGGACTAATT
>NW_013918679.1:0-218 GCF_000517525.1 Limulus polyphemus | reverse complement strand
ATATTTGGTACAAAAACTCCACGAAAACGTAGGTGTAACTCTAGTTACCGAATTTTTAACAACCATACTCATCTTTAGCCTTACTTTGCACAACACCTCCACGAACACCTAGGTGTAACTCTAGTTATAGAATTTATAACCACCATAATCATCTTTAGCCTTACTTGGTACAACTACTCCATGAACACCTAGGTGTTACTCTAGTTACAGAATTTATA
>NW_013918678.1:0-216 GCF_000517525.1 Limulus polyphemus | reverse complement strand
ATAAACTTCACTTGTCGCATGTCACTCTCCTGTAAAGTTACATAAACCTATCTTGCCACATTTCATTCTCCTGTAAAGTTATTTAAACTTGACTTGTCACATGTCATTCTCCTGTAAAGTTACTTAAACTTGACTTGTCACATGTCATTCTCCTGTAAAGTTACATAAACCTGACTTGTCATACGTAACTCTCCTGTAAAGTTACATAAACTTATC
>NW_013918677.1:0-218 GCF_000517525.1 Limulus polyphemus | reverse complement strand
ATTAGATAAAGTCAACCTTTGACTTACATCTTTCCCTAAACCACACATCACGTAATAAAGGTTGGTTTTGTACTGGGTTAGATAAAGTCAACCTTTGACTTACTTCTTTCCCTAGACTACACATCACGTAATAAAGGATTGTTTTGTACTGGGTTAGATAAAGTCGACCTTTGGCTTACTTCTTTCCATAAACCACACGCCACGTAATAAACGATGGT
>NW_013918676.1:0-219 GCF_000517525.1 Limulus polyphemus | reverse complement strand
CAGTACACAGTATTGTTAAATCTTGTGTCTTCTTATTGACAGTACACACTATCGTTAAATCTTGAGTCTTCTTATTAACAGTACACAGTATCGTTAAATCTTGTGTCTTCTTATTGACAGTACACAGTATCGTTAAATCTTCTTTCTTCTTATTGACAGGACACATTATTGCTAAATTATGTGTTTTCTTACTGACAGTACACATTATCGTTGAATATT
>NW_013918675.1:0-219 GCF_000517525.1 Limulus polyphemus | reverse complement strand
AATACTCATCTTTAACCTTACTTGGTACAACTACTCCATGAAACCTATTTGTAACTCTAGTTACAGAATTTATAACCACCATACTCATCTTCAGCCTTACTTGGTACAACTACTCCATGAACACCTAGGAGTAACTTTAGTTACCGAATTTATAACCACCATACTCATCTTTATCCTTACTTGGTACAACTACTCCATGAACACCTAGGTGTAACTCTC
>NW_013918674.1:0-218 GCF_000517525.1 Limulus polyphemus | reverse complement strand
AGTATTGTTAAATCTGTGTCTTCTTATTGATAGTACACAGTATGTTAAATATTGTGTCTTCTTATTGACAGTACACAGTATCGTTAAATCTGTGTCTTCTTATTGATAGTACACAGTATTGTTAAATCTGTGTCTTCTTATTGATAGTACACAGTATCGTTAAATCTTGTGTCTTCTTATTGACAGTACACAGTATTGTTAAATCTTGTGTCTTCTTA
>NW_013918673.1:0-219 GCF_000517525.1 Limulus polyphemus | reverse complement strand
CAGCTGTTTAATGTGGGTGAATTAATGAATAAAGTGATAGGTATCACCCTAGTTGTTTAACTCTACCGAGCTGTTTATTGTGGGTTAATCAATGAATCAAGTGGTATCACCCTACTTATTTAACTCTACCCAGCTGTATAATGTGGGTGAATCAATGAATCAAGTGGTAGGTATCACCCTGGTTGTTTAACTCTACAGAGCTGTATAATGTGGGTGGAT
>NW_013918672.1:0-219 GCF_000517525.1 Limulus polyphemus | reverse complement strand
CTTACCTCTATGGGGCTAGGTTTACCATCAGGATAGACCATGCTGCATTATGCTGGTTAAGCTCATTAAAGAACCCAGAGGGACAACTGGCACGTTGGATCGGGAAAATAGACCAGTATAATTATGATATTGAATATAGAGAAGGAAAATCTCATGGACTGAGCCGAAGACCCTGTAACAATGACTGCAGACATTGCTGCAAAAGAGAGGTTGAACTAA
>NW_013918671.1:0-218 GCF_000517525.1 Limulus polyphemus | reverse complement strand
TAATATAAGAGGGAAACTAAAGTTAGGGTCATCCCTCTCAAAAGTACGGGGTACGGTCTCCGCCTCAGATACGTGGAAAGCCTCGGCATTGAACGCCAACCACCGGTCGAGGTATCGCCGACGGAACCTCGGCCGCGTTCCCGGAGGCGTTCCGCAGAGGCGTAAGGTACCGCGTCGAGATCGGGTCCGTGGAAAATTCTCCGATAGTCGGTAACGTT
>NW_013918670.1:0-214 GCF_000517525.1 Limulus polyphemus | reverse complement strand
GAATAAAATGTAGTTGGCGAGGTAAGTCAAAGGTGGTGCATGCTAACAGGCTTTGGGGTTATCATGGTCCAGGACATTTCAGTTAGAATGAAGTGAACAATGGAACAAATGACACTGCTGAAGACGTGTCACCCGAAAAAGCCACTGTCGAGGAAGAAACTCTACCCGGTTTTGAGAAGGAAAACCGTGAAGCCGTTAATGAAGTTACTACCAC
>NW_013918669.1:0-415 GCF_000517525.1 Limulus polyphemus | reverse complement strand
ATACTACTATCCACATAGTAGTATAATCACACTACACGAACCTAGGTTAATCTACACGAACCTAGTTAATGTGGTGTGATTATACTACTATCCACATTACCTAGGTTCGTGTAGTGTGATTATACTACTATCCACGTATAGTAGTATAATCACACTACACGAACCTAGGTTAATCCTAGGTTCGTGTTGTGTGATTATACTACTATTCACATTAACTAGGTTCGTGTAGTGGGATTATACTACTATCCTAGGTTCGTGTTGTGTGATTATACTACTATCCACATTACCTAGGTTCGTGTAGTGTGATTATACTACTATCCACATTAACTAGGTTTGTGTAGTGTGATTATACTACGATCCACATTACCTAGGTTCGTGTAGTGGGATTATACTACTATCCACATTACCTAGGTTC
>NW_013918668.1:0-219 GCF_000517525.1 Limulus polyphemus | reverse complement strand
AGTTCAATTACACATTATCCCCGTCGCTTCGTGGCCGGTCTTATATATACAAGAGTACACTATATCTAGAAGGATCCCGAGATTTAAGGAAGGGACGTGAATGTTTGAGAAGGACGTGGAGTGATACTAGTCACGTGACCTCTGCTGACGCAACAAGCCCCTCCTTAGTATTTTTCGTCCCGAACAATAGCCACTTACATTAAACCAATAACAATTAAT
>NW_013918667.1:0-220 GCF_000517525.1 Limulus polyphemus | reverse complement strand
GACTTAATGGCAGCAATACAAGAACAGCAAAAGAAACAAGAAGAGAGACAACAACAGTTGCAAGAAAACCTGCAACAATGGCAGCTCGAACAACAAAATAAACAAGAAGAGAAATTACAACAGTTGTTAGAAGAAAAAGAAAAGAAACAAGAAGAACGAGAAATTAAACAAGAAAAGAAACAAGAAGAACGAGAAATTAAACAAGAAAAGAAACAAGAAG
>NW_013918666.1:0-219 GCF_000517525.1 Limulus polyphemus | reverse complement strand
CTTTTTATTGACAGTACACAATATCTTTAAATCTTGTGTCTTCTTACTGACGTTACACAGTATCGTTAAATCTTGTGTCTTTTTATTGATAGTACACAGTATTGTTAAATCTTGTGTGTTCTTATTGATAGTACACAGTATTTATAAATCTTGTTTCTTCTTATTGACTGTACACAGTATTGTTAAATACTTGTATCTTCTTATTGACAGTACACAGTA
>NW_013918665.1:0-220 GCF_000517525.1 Limulus polyphemus | reverse complement strand
CCTCATTATTTGTTTCTCCATCTATTGAGAGATAACTGAACTTCCAAGTATTTTTCTTAATTTTCTCTCCATCTATTGAGAGATAACTGAATTTCCAAGTATTTTTCTTCGTCTATTGAGAGATAACTGAACATCCATGTATTTTCCCTTAATTTTTCTCCATCTATTGAGAGATATTTGAACTTCCAAGTATTTCTTCTCAATCTATTGACAGATAACC
>NW_013918664.1:0-334 GCF_000517525.1 Limulus polyphemus | reverse complement strand
GACTCAACAAGCGTCTTCAGAGCATCAATATCAATATCAATTCCAACATATCAGCCCCTGCCATCACAGTTATTATGGCCAAAGTCACCTGAACGAAATTTGCTGAACCATCGTTAACACTTACCAACGTTCAAATATTTCCATAAACTTCTTTGATATTCTTTGTGGCTATAGATGCGTTGTTCCCCTTCTTCAATGTGTGCCGAATGTGTGTGTCTCGTCGTGTGCCATCACTATAAGGGATTAGAGTATACTAAACTGTACACATTATATAGGCTACACTAACGTGACATTTAGGCGGTTCGTTTAACTATTATACGTGATGTACGTTTTT
>NW_013918663.1:0-219 GCF_000517525.1 Limulus polyphemus | reverse complement strand
TATATATATCGTTCTATATGTTTAATCACAAGATTTAATTACCATATATATATCGTTGTAAATTTTTACTCAGAAGTTTTTATTTACCATATATATATATATATATATCGTTGTGAATGTTTAATCAGAAATTTTTATTTATTTTATATATATCGATGTGAAAGTTTAATCAGAAGTTTTATTTTCCATAATTATGTATATCTTTGTAAATGTTTAATC
>NW_013918662.1:0-219 GCF_000517525.1 Limulus polyphemus | reverse complement strand
CAAGATTTAACAATACTGTGTCCTGTCAATAAGAAGATACAGGATTTATCAATACTGTGTCCTGTCAATAAGAAGATACAGGATTTATCAATACTGTGTACTGTCAATAAGAAGAAACATAATTTAACAATACTGCGTCCTGTCAATAAGAAGATAAAAAATTTATCAATACTGTGTACTGTCAATAAGAAGACAAAAGATTTAACGATACTGTGTACT
>NW_013918661.1:0-219 GCF_000517525.1 Limulus polyphemus | reverse complement strand
GTTAAACCACCAAATTCAAAATCACCTTCCAATAGTTCTTGTTCTGTCATATTCAGTATCACCTCTATTATTTCTTACACCACCAAATTCAAAATCACTTTCTATTCGTTATTGTTCTGTCATATTCAGTATCACCTCTATTATTTGTTACACTACTAAATTCAAAATCACTTTCTATTCGTTATTGTTCTGTCATATTCAGTATCACCTCTATTATTT
>NW_013918660.1:0-219 GCF_000517525.1 Limulus polyphemus | reverse complement strand
TATTCAACGATAATGTGTACTGTCAGTAAGAAAACACAAGATTTAACAATAATGTGTACTGTCAATAAGAAGACACAAGATTTAACGATACTGTGTACTGTCAATAAAAAGACACAAGATTTAACGATACTGTGTACTGTCAATAAGAAGACACATGTTTTAACGATACTGTGTACTGTCAATAAGAAGACACAAGATTTTACGATACTGTGTACATTC
>NW_013918659.1:0-219 GCF_000517525.1 Limulus polyphemus | reverse complement strand
TGGTTACATATTCGGTAACTAGAGTTACACCTAGGTGTTCGTGGAGTTGTTGTACCAAATAAAGCTAAAGATGAGTATGGTGATTATAAATTCTTTAACTATAGTTACACCTAGGTGTTCATGGAGTAATTGTGCCAAGTAAGGCTAAAGATAAGTTTGGTGGTTATGAATTCGGTAACTATAGTTACACCTAGGTATTCGTGAAGTTGTTGTACCAAA
>NW_013918658.1:0-219 GCF_000517525.1 Limulus polyphemus | reverse complement strand
CCCTGTTTTGAAGTTGCTGGCATTGAGCTTTCTTGTGCCCAGGTTTGTTTCAGTGCCAGCAAAGTCCCTCAAATTTCTCTGAAAGCTGACCTTTTCTGGCCTTGAATCCTGATGACTGTGCCAACCTTGGTACCTCTGTGCTGGACTTAACATAGGATTCGAATTCAAAAGCTCTGGCCATTGCATCCTGCATAGTAGAGGGGGTGTGTGCTTGCTTTT
>NW_013918657.1:0-219 GCF_000517525.1 Limulus polyphemus | reverse complement strand
TGGCCTACACCTGTTACTACTACTGTTAATTATGGTATATGGAGTAGGAGAACCCATCTGGTCTACACCTGTTACTGCTACTATTAACTATGCTATATGTAGTACGTGAATCCATCTGGTCTACACCTGTTACTACTACTGTTAACTATGGTATATGCAGTAGAAGAATCCATCTGGTCTACACCTGTTACTACTACTGTTAACTATGTTATATGGAGT
>NW_013918656.1:0-219 GCF_000517525.1 Limulus polyphemus | reverse complement strand
TTGAGTTATGGTAGTCATCACCCTTAGCTTTGTTTGAGTTATGGTAGTCTTGACTTATAGCTTTGTTTGAGTTATGGTTGTCATCAACCTGTAGCTTTGTTTGAGTTTTGGTAGTCATCAACCTGTAGCTTTGTTTGACTTATGGTAGTCATCACTTGTAGCTTTGTTTGAGTTATGGTAATCATCACCTGTTGCTTTGTTTGAGTTATGGTAGTCATC
>NW_013918655.1:0-217 GCF_000517525.1 Limulus polyphemus | reverse complement strand
GTTTTTATTACACAGTAGTCTCTCTCTTCACAGAATATTTGTAGTTTTGTTTTATACACAGTAGTCTCTCTCTTTACAGAATATTTGTAGTTTTGTTTTATACATAGTAGTCTCTCTCTCTTTACAGAATATTTGTAGTTTTGTTTTATACATAGTAGTCTCTCTCTCTTCACAGAATATTTGTAGTTTTGTTTTATACATAGTAGTCTCTCTCTTT
>NW_013918654.1:0-219 GCF_000517525.1 Limulus polyphemus | reverse complement strand
ATACAACTGCTCCATGTACACCTATATGTAACTCTAGTTACTGAATTTATAGCCAATATACTCGTCTTTAGCCTTATTTGGTACAACTGCTCCATGTTTACCTAGGAGTAACTCTAGTTACTGAATTTATATCCAACCTTCTCGTCTCTAGCCTTACTTGGTACAACTACTCCATGAACAACAAGTTAGCGCATGTGTAACCACCATATTTACCTTTAA
>NW_013918653.1:0-219 GCF_000517525.1 Limulus polyphemus | reverse complement strand
CTAAACGTGTTTTGAAATAGCTAATCTACAGAGAATGACAATACGTTTATATGTAGTAGATCATAATTAAGCATGTTTTAAAATTGCTAAAATATAGAGAATGACAATACGTTTATAAGTGGTAGGTCAGTATTAAGCATAATTTAAAATAGCTAAACTATAGAGAATAAGAATAAGTTTATAGGCAGTAGATGAGTATTAAGCATGTTTTAAAATTTC
>NW_013918652.1:0-218 GCF_000517525.1 Limulus polyphemus | reverse complement strand
GTCTTCTTATTGACAGTACACAGTATTGATAAATCCTGTATCTTCTTATTGACAGGACACAGAATTGATAAATCTTGTGTATTCTTATAGACAGTATACAGTATTGATAAATCCTGTATATTCTTATTGACAGGACACATTATTGTTAAATCTTGTGTCTTCTTATTAACAGTACACAGTATTGTTAAATTATGTGTCTTATTATTGACAGTACACGG
>NW_013918651.1:0-395 GCF_000517525.1 Limulus polyphemus | reverse complement strand
AGAACTAAACAGAAAATGTGTGTTTTCATATTGAGATATTGAATGTGACATTAATTAATTAATATATCACTACTGTACCAATAAGACAGGTGGTCATTTGTAGAACTAAACAGAAAATGTGTGAGTACATTAACAATTAATTAATTTATGATTCATTCAATATCCGAGTATTGAAAAATAAGACATGTAGTCATTTGTAGAACTAAACTGGGAAATGTGTGTTTTCATATTGAGATATTGAATGTAACATTAATTAATTAATCAATCACTACTGTACCAATAAGACAGGTGGTCATTTGTAGAACTAAACTGGAAACGTGTGTTTCAATACTCGGATATTGAATAAATAAATAATTGTTAATGTATTAATAAGACAGGTGGTCATTTGTAGAACT
>NW_013918650.1:0-219 GCF_000517525.1 Limulus polyphemus | reverse complement strand
GTACAATTACAATCGCTCTTCACGTGTTTACAATACTTAAGACAGCACCATGACAATTGTTGGTGTTCCAAATAGGCTATATAAATAGTGTTGAGATATAAATAGAAAGCAGAGACAAAACACGTAATGAAGGAATAGTACATATAGAAAACGATATAGAAACAATATAAATAAATTAAAGACCATGTATTTCGATAATGTTCATACAACACAGAAAAG
>NW_013918649.1:0-219 GCF_000517525.1 Limulus polyphemus | reverse complement strand
GTTATATTGTTGAACAACTATTCAGACAGAATGGATTATTGGTATATTGTTAAACAACTATTCAGATAGAATGGATTATTGGTACATTGTTGAACAACTATTCAGATAGAATGGATTATTGTTATATTGTTGAGCAACTACTGAGGTAGAATGGATTATTGGTATATTGTTAAACAACTATTCAGATAGAATGGATTATTGTTATATTGTTGAACAACT
>NW_013918648.1:0-214 GCF_000517525.1 Limulus polyphemus | reverse complement strand
GAGAGATAACTGAACTTCCAAGTATTTTTCCTTATTATTTGTTTCTCCATCTATTGAGAGATAACTGAACTTCCAAGTATTTTTTTCTAATTTTTTCTCCATCTATTGAGAGATAACTAAACTTTCAAGTATTTTTTCTCCATCTATTGAGAAATAACTAAACTTCTAAGTATTTTTCCTTATTATTTATTTCTCCATCTATTGAGAGATAACT
>NW_013918647.1:0-385 GCF_000517525.1 Limulus polyphemus | reverse complement strand
ATTATTGTACTAAAGTATACTTTATAACTTGATATCGTATGTTTGTCAGTATATTATTATTATATTAAACTAGACCTTATAACTTGATATCGTATGTTCGTCAGTATAGTATTACTATATTAAACTAGACCTTATAACTTGATATCGTATGTTTGTCAATATATTATTATTATATTAAACTAGACCTTATAACTTGATATCGTATGTTTGTCAGTATAGTATTATTGTACTAAAGTATACCTTATAACTTGATATCGTATGTTCGTCAGTATAGTATTACTATATTAAACTAGACCTTATAACTTGATATCGTATGTTTGTCAGTATAGTATTACTATATTAAACTAGACCTTATAACTTGATATCAAATGTTCGTCAGTATAGT
>NW_013918646.1:0-227 GCF_000517525.1 Limulus polyphemus | reverse complement strand
TAGGCCACTACCATACAATCAAAGCAAACTGTACAAATTATCCATTAAACTTATATTACTTACAAATTATCCATTAAACTTATATTACTGATCTATCTAACTCATTACCATACAATCAATTCTTACTGATCTAACTAGGCCACTACCATACAATCAAAGCAAACTGTACAAATTATCCATTAAACTCATATTTTAGATCAGTCTAACTCATTACCATACAATCAAAG
>NW_013918645.1:0-332 GCF_000517525.1 Limulus polyphemus | reverse complement strand
TTAACTTGCTCTATTTATCTTTGTTTATTAGAGTTGTAACTTAACTTGCTCTAATAAACAAAGATAAATAGAGTTGTAACATAACTTGCTCTAATAAACAAAGATAAATAGAGATAGAGTTGTAACATAACTTGCTCTAATAAACAAAGATAAATAGATTGTTACTTAACATGCTCTAATAAACAAAGATAAATAGAGTTGTAACTTGACTTGCTCTAATAAACAAAGATAAATAGAGTTGTAACTTAACTTGCTCTAATAAACAAAGATAAATATAGTTGTAACTTAACCTGCTCTAATAAACAAAGATAAATAGAGTTGTAACTTAACCT
>NW_013918644.1:0-219 GCF_000517525.1 Limulus polyphemus | reverse complement strand
AGATTACAAACAATCCAAAAGGTGGAGTTTATTTGATAAGAAGAGGTGATGGCCTATTATATGTTGGAATTTTGTTTAACGATGTTATTTTTAAAGCTATTCTTTGTTTATAATATAATTGAAGACGGAAAAAACAACAACAATAAAATGGACACTAACCGAAATTTTGATAAGAGATTATGAAATAACTATTGGGAATTTTCATAAAAGGATCTCTAC
>NW_013918643.1:0-219 GCF_000517525.1 Limulus polyphemus | reverse complement strand
AACATATAACTCTCTCCTTACTTCATAAACTAACCACTTAGAAACAGGAAATTCATATCATATAACACTCTCCTTATTTCATAAAATAACCCACCTAGAGACAGGAAACTGACAACATATAACTCTCTCCTTATATCATAAACTAACTGGCAACATATAAATCTCTCCTTACCTCATAAACTAACCACCTAGAAACAGGAAATTGATAACATATAACTC
>NW_013918642.1:0-219 GCF_000517525.1 Limulus polyphemus | reverse complement strand
AAGTTAACTGCAACATTTAAATTTAGCAATTAAATTATACTTTGGATTTAATAGTTAAATATATGCTGATATACTGGTCAATTTATGATATTTGCTAACAAGATTGATACACACCATTTTCGTTTTTAACAAAAATAAGTTTTAATATACACAAAACATTACAATTTACAATAACAATTATTACAAATAGTTAATACAAACAATGATTTATAAACAAAA
>NW_013918641.1:0-444 GCF_000517525.1 Limulus polyphemus | reverse complement strand
TTTATCTCTACATGTTCCCAACCTAGTTTGCCTCCAAAGTAAAACAGTACCCCTGGACTTCAGTAAAAACGTGTCCTCTTCATCCAATTCGAATTTGTATACTTACAGGTTTATTATCATTGTATATTATATTAATTGACATCCATGAATTTAATAACCTTGTTGGAATTGTTTTTATCAGTTATTATTATTAAATACATATATAAGTGTACATCTTACCAAAAAATACAAGAACCAATACTCATGCTCCAACGACGTCCAATGAGATGCTACAAGCTGTTGAGGTTTTATGAAGTTACAATTCAAAAATATGTCGTCACTGTTTATTTACTTTATGTATGTTAGTATCTGAGTATATAAATATAATACTATACTACTATATTTATAAAGTTTAGGTATGTTAGTGTCCGTGTTTGTGTATGAAAATATTATCCCATACGCCAC
>NW_013918640.1:0-218 GCF_000517525.1 Limulus polyphemus | reverse complement strand
TGTAAGAAAGACTAAAAATACCGCTATCAAAGTCGAAAATATCTAGTCTAAGAAGGCCTAAAAAGACAGTTATGAAAGTCGACAAAATCGAGTGGACGAAAACTAAAAACACGTTTTCAAAGTCAAAAAAATCTAGTGGAAAACGATCTAAAAGGAACCTTATCAATGTCAACAAAATCTGGAGGAAGGAAGACTAAAAGACCGTTATAAAAGTCGAC
>NW_013918639.1:0-219 GCF_000517525.1 Limulus polyphemus | reverse complement strand
TTCTCAATAACAAGACACAAGATTTAACAATACTATGTACTATCAAAAAGAAGACAAGATTTAACGATACTGTGTACTGTCAATGAAAAGACACAAGATTGAACGATACTGTGTACTATCAATAAGAAGACAAGATTTACCAATACTGTGTACTGTCAATAAGCAGACACAAGATTTATCAATACCGTTTACTCTCAACAAGAAGACACAAGATTTAAC
>NW_013918638.1:0-220 GCF_000517525.1 Limulus polyphemus | reverse complement strand
ACCGAATTTATAACAACCATACTCATCTTTAGATTTACTTGGTACAACTACTCTATAAACACCTAGGTGTAAAAAATAGTTACCGAATTTATAACCACCATACTCATCATTAGCGTTATTTGGTACAAAAACTCCACAAACACCTAGGTGTAACTTTAGTTACCGAATTTATAACCACTATACTCATCTTTAGACTTACTTGGTACAACTACTCCATAAA
>NW_013918637.1:0-218 GCF_000517525.1 Limulus polyphemus | reverse complement strand
AGACTGCGGGTACTACTGGCCCTCTCTCTAGGCAGTTAGGAGTAGAGTGTAGATTGCGGGTACAACTAACCCTCTCTCTAGGCAGTTAGGAGTAGAAGTGTAGGCTGCGGGTACTACTGGCCTTCTCTCTAGGCAGTTAGGAGTAGAGTGTAGGTTGCGGGTACTACTAACCCTCTCTCTAGGCTGTTAGGAGTAAAGTGTAGGCTGCGAGTACTAGT
>NW_013918636.1:0-219 GCF_000517525.1 Limulus polyphemus | reverse complement strand
TACACAGATGTAACCTGTTACAAATAACTAGTCTAACCAAGTTCACATACACAGATGTACCTTGTTACAAATAACCAGTCTAACCAAGTTCACGTACACAGATGTACCCTGTTACAAATAACCAGTCTAATCAAGTTCACGTACACAGATGTAACCTGTTACAAATAACTAGTCTAACCAAGTTCACATACACAGATGTACCCTGTTACAAATAACCAG
>NW_013918635.1:0-322 GCF_000517525.1 Limulus polyphemus | reverse complement strand
AGAATGATATATGACTTTCCATTACAATCCATATACAAACCTATATTACAAGGACAGAATGATATATGACTTTCCATTACAATCCATATACAAACCTATACTATAAGGTTAGAATGATATATGACTTTCCATTACAATCCATATACAAACCTATACTACAAGGACAGAATGATATATGATTTTCCATTACAATCCATATACAAACCTATACTACAAGGTCAGAATGATATATACTTTCCATTACAATCCATATACAAACCTATACTACAAGGACAGAATGATATATAACTTTCCATTACAATTCATGTACAAACCTATACTA
>NW_013918634.1:0-218 GCF_000517525.1 Limulus polyphemus | reverse complement strand
CCAACACACCTATATTATCTAAATAATGAACATCTTCACTGTTTACCAACACACATATATTATCTGAATAATGAACATCTTCACTGTTTACCAACACACCTATATTATCTAAATAATGAACATCTTCACTGTTTACCAACACACCTGAATTATCTAAATAATGAACATCTTCACTGTTTACCAACACACATATATTATCTGAATAATGAACATCTTCA
>NW_013918633.1:0-219 GCF_000517525.1 Limulus polyphemus | reverse complement strand
CACAGTATCGTTAAATCTTGTGTCTTCTTATTGACAGTACACAGTATTCTTAAATATTGTATTTTCTTATTGACAGTACACAGTATCTTTAAGTATTGTGTCTTCTTATTGACAGTACACAGTATCGTTAAATATTGAGTCTTCTTATTGACAGTACACAGTATCGTTAAATCTTATGTTTTCTTATTGACAGTACACAGTATCGTTAAATCTTTTGTC
>NW_013918632.1:0-219 GCF_000517525.1 Limulus polyphemus | reverse complement strand
ATTATTGTTAAAGCTTGTGTTTTCATACTGACGGTATACATTATCAATGAATATGGTGACTTCTTATTGACAGTACACAGTATTGTTAAATCTTATGTGTTCTTATTGATAGTACACAGTATTTATAAATCTTGTGTCTTCTTGTTGACAGAACACAGTATTGTTAAATCTTGTGTCTTCTTATTGACAGCACACAGTATCGTTAAATCTTGTGTTTTC
>NW_013918631.1:0-790 GCF_000517525.1 Limulus polyphemus | reverse complement strand
TAGAAGGGAGTGGGGATCTCATGTATGACTTGCATAGACGGGGTATCCCACTCTCCCCACGGTTAAGTCTCTAGCTTGGATTTTTAGATTCCGCCACTCTGAAAAACCGTTAATGGCCGTTGAGTTTAGGTAAAACGAAAAACCACTTTGCGTGAGTTTAATCAGGCACTGGTCAGGTAGGTTATTCGGTGCCTGATCAGTGAAAGTGGTTTTTCACGGGGTATCCCACAATACCGCGTGAGTTTAATCAGGCACTGGTCAGGTAGGTTATTCGGTGCCTGATCGGTGAAGTGGTTTTTCAATACCGGTGCCTGATCGGTGGTGAGTTTAATCAGGCACTGGTCAGGTAGGTTATTCACCGCGAACAATGACTCCAACGCCTATCACTCCTTCCCTGATCATGCCGCCTCAGTTTCCTCCTCTACTATTCAACCAATGTTCCTAACCAACAAGAAAAAAATCCTTCAACCACCCACAACCAGCCAACTCGAACCAAGATAGAAGATTCCTGCTCTAGCTTCTCCATCAGCGAAGATGAAGACATCTGTATGAACGTGGTGCTCCGTCGTCACTATCGATTTGCAAGGGTGCTAGCGAGTCTGATGGGAGGCAGTCAGTGGAAGGTTCAGAAATGAAGGGATAAAGAATGTAGAAGTGTTGATGGGCTCAGGAGATGGCTGGGTTTGGGTGATTTTTCTGCTCTTATAGGTCTTGGTATGAGTAGTCTGAGAGGTTACAGATTCCTGGGGTTCTGTTTTGGGTGTGTTTATGCATGGTTGTGGTTAGTTTC
>NW_013918630.1:0-219 GCF_000517525.1 Limulus polyphemus | reverse complement strand
GAGTTTTATTTTGTCACGTAACATAGTCCTTAGACCAAACTATGAGTTTTATTCTGTCATGTAACATAGTCATTAGACCAAACTACAAGTTTTATTTTGTCATGTAACATAGTCATTAGACCAAACTACGAGTTTTATTTTGTCATGTAACATAGTTGTTAGACCAAACTATGAGTTTTATTTTGTCATGTAACATAGTCATTAGACCAAACTACAAGT
>NW_013918629.1:0-219 GCF_000517525.1 Limulus polyphemus | reverse complement strand
GGGTATAATTGATCAAAGAAAGATATGATACTTGGTAATATATAAAGATGTAGAAATGGAGAACCGTACATCTGCCAGTGACATGAGAAATGTTAAATATTTGTAAATATCAAAACAAATAAAGGATGTAAACCAATGATAAAGATATGAATGATATTCATCATTTATTTGGGAAAGTTCAAATGTTAAGTAGTAACGAAAGAAAGGTTAAACTATCCT
>NW_013918628.1:0-218 GCF_000517525.1 Limulus polyphemus | reverse complement strand
GTTTCGAACTTTACATTCATATTTATCCTTCTTTAATTAGCTCGTTTTGCCGAAACGTTCTCGTATCGCACGTCTAAATTTCGTATTTACAGAGTCTCCGATAACGTTTATCAAATAATACTTTGAAAGCTGAAAGACTAGGTTATTCGGTGGTAAATCTTTATCGCCGTACTACTATCACATCTAAGTCATGATCTTTATCGCCGTACTACTATCAT
>NW_013918627.1:0-628 GCF_000517525.1 Limulus polyphemus | reverse complement strand
TTTATCTTAAGCAGCAAGTGTAACAGGATGTAACTCCCAATAACGAGTTAATTATACCAACTGATATTTTGACTTGCTGTTTGAGATAAGAGTATTAGTATCGAATAACGATTTAATTATACCAACTGATATTGTATTGTAACAGGATGTAACTCAACTTGCTGTTTAAGATAAGAGTATTCAATAACGAGTTAATTATACCAACTGATATTGTATTGTAACAGGATGTAACTTTATCTTAAGCAGCAAGTGAATAACGAGTTATTTATACCAACAGATATTTTATTGTAACAGGATGTAACTCGACTTGCTGTTTAAGATAAGAGTATCCAATAACGAGTTAATTATACCAACATGATATTTTATTGTAACAGGATGTAACTCGGTTAATTATACCAACTGATATTGTTCGTTATCGGATACTTTTATATTAAGCAGCAAGTCAAGTTACATCCTGTTACAAGAAAATATATGTTGGTATAATTAACTCGTTATTGGATACTCTTATCTTAAGCAGCAAGTCAAGTTACATCCTGTTACAATACAATTTCAGTTGGTATAATTAACTCGTTATTGGATACTCTTATCTTAAGCAGCAAGTCGAGTTACATCCTGTTACAATAAAATA
>NW_013918626.1:0-219 GCF_000517525.1 Limulus polyphemus | reverse complement strand
TAGTTACAGAATTTTTAACCACCATACTAATCTTTAGGGTTATTTGGTACAACAACTCAACGAACACCTAGGCGTAGCTCTAGTTATCGAATTTATAACCACCATACTCATCTTTAGCCTTACTTGGTACAACTACTCCATAAACACCTAGGTGTAACTCTAGTTATAGAATTTATAACCACTGAACTCATCATTAGCCCTACTTGGTACAACTACTCC
>NW_013918625.1:0-220 GCF_000517525.1 Limulus polyphemus | reverse complement strand
GGTATAGTTAAATGTTGTGTCTTCGTATTGACAGTACACATTATCGTTGAATATTGTGTCTTCTTATTGAAAGTACACAGTATCGTTAAATCTTGTGTCGTCTTATTGACCGTACACAGTATCGTTAAATCTTGTGTCTTCTTATTGTACAGTACACAGTATCGTTAAATCTTGTGTCTTCTTATTGACAGTACACAGTATCGTTAAATCTTGTGTCTTA
>NW_013918624.1:0-219 GCF_000517525.1 Limulus polyphemus | reverse complement strand
ACACTGTAAGCCAAGCTGTAATAACGTATCAGCAAGGTACCTTACTACACTGTAATCCAAGCTGTTATAACGTATCAGCCAGCCTACGTTACTACACTGTAAGCCAAGCTGTTATAACGTATCAGCAAGCCTACGTTACTACACTGTAATCCAAGCTGTAATAACATATCAGCAAGCCTACGTTACTACACTGTAATCCAAGCTGTAATAACGTATCAG
>NW_013918623.1:0-225 GCF_000517525.1 Limulus polyphemus | reverse complement strand
TCCCTTGCGGTTTTTCGAGGAGAGTGTGTAATAGTGTTTCCAACACATGTTGAAGCATTATTGTACACTGTTCTCCTTGAAATTTTGAACCTTACAATAATTACATCTGTCAACAAGGTAATAAAATAGTATACAAACACTATATATATTATTTGATATTATTATGTTCTGAATGACAACAGCATTCGATAAAAAAATATTTAAACAAATAAAAAAACAGGTGGC
>NW_013918622.1:0-219 GCF_000517525.1 Limulus polyphemus | reverse complement strand
CAAAATTACGGCCTTGATCTGAATGCAGTTCATATGGCATACCAAATCTGAAGAAGAAGTCACTAACAGCCGAAGCTACAGTTGTAGCTTCCTGATTTGGTATTGCATATGCCTCAGGCCACTTGGTGAAATAATCAATCACCACACAAATATACTTGTTTCCAGCACGAGTTTGGGGGAGAAGGCCCAGCAATGTCGACGGCTACTCTTTCCATTGGT
>NW_013918621.1:0-219 GCF_000517525.1 Limulus polyphemus | reverse complement strand
CAGTGCATAGTATTGTTAAATCTTGTGTCTTCTTATTGGCAGTACACAGTATTGTTAAATCATGTGTATTTTTATTGACAGTACAGAGTATTGTTAAATCTTGTGTCTTCTTATTGACAGTACACATAATCGTTAAATCTTGTGGCTTGTTATTGATAGTACACAGTATCGTTAAATCTTGTGTCTTCTTATTGACAGTACACAGTATTGTTAAATCTT
>NW_013918620.1:0-221 GCF_000517525.1 Limulus polyphemus | reverse complement strand
CATAAAGTAGCCACCTAGAGACAGGAAACTGACAACATATAACTCTCTCCTTACCTCATAAACTAACCACGTAGAAGCAGAAAATTGATAACGTATAACTATATTCTAACTTCATAAACTAACCACCTAGAGACAGGAAATTGATGACATATAACTCTCTCCTTACTTCATAAACTAATCACCTAGAGACAGGAAACTGACAACATATAACTCTCTCCTTA
>NW_013918619.1:0-394 GCF_000517525.1 Limulus polyphemus | reverse complement strand
ATTATAGATGGATAGTGGGTGGTAGGACTTTTATTATAGATGGATAGTGACTGGTAGGTGTTTTATTTTAGATGTATTGTGGCTTAAAGGTCTTTTTACTATAGTATAGAGAGTGGCTGGTAGGTCTTTTATAACAGATGGATTGTAGCTGGTAGGCCTTTTACTACTATTTGGATAGTGACTGGTAGGTCTTTTATTATAGATGGATAGTAACTGGTAAGCCACTATCCATTAATAATAAAACACCGATAGGTCTTTTACTATAGATAGAGAGTGGCTGGTAGGTCTTTTATTACAGATGGATTGTGGCTGGTAGGTCTTTTATTACAGATGGAAAGTGGCTGGTAGGTCTTTTATTACAGACGGATTGTGGCTGGTAGGTCTTTTATTAGAG
>NW_013918618.1:0-219 GCF_000517525.1 Limulus polyphemus | reverse complement strand
CAATAAGAAGACACAAGATTTAACGATACTGTGTACTGTCAATAAGAAGACACAAGATTTAACTATACTGTGCACTGTCCATAAGAACACACAAGATTTAACGATACTGTGTACTGTCAATAAAAAGACACAAGATTTAACAATGCTGTGTACTGTCAATAAGAAATCCTAATATTCAACGATAATGTGTACTGTCAGTAAGAAAACACAAGATTTAAC
>NW_013918617.1:0-529 GCF_000517525.1 Limulus polyphemus | reverse complement strand
CCTGTCTCTACAGTAACCACCACAAACAATAAGAGTGATACAGTGTTTCAGTAATTTCCCCAACTCCTGTCTCTACAGTAACCTTTGTAGCATGCCACCACGAACAATAAGAGTGATACAGTGTTTCAGTAATTTCCCCAACTCTTGTCTCTACAGTAATCGCTGTAGCACACCATCACAAACAATAAGAGTGAGTGGTGGCATGTTACAGCGGTTACTGTAGAGACAAGAGTTGGGGAAATTACTGAAACACTGTATCACGCTTATTGTTTGTGGTGGCAACCTACAGCGGTTACTGTAGAGACAGGAGTTGTGAAAATTACTGAAACACTGTATCACGCTTATTGTTTGTGGTGGCATGCTACAGCGGTTACTGTAGAGACAAGAGTTGGGGAAATTACTGAAACACTGTAGAACAATAAGAGTGATACAGTGTTTCAGTAATTTCCCCAACTCCTGTCTCTACAGTAACCGCTGTAGCACACCATCACAAACAATAAGAGTGATACAGTGTTTCAGTAATTTCCCC
>NW_013918616.1:0-219 GCF_000517525.1 Limulus polyphemus | reverse complement strand
TCTACTGTCTTCTTATTGACAGTACACAGTATTGATAAATCCTTTATCTTCTTATTGACAGGATACAATATTGTTAAATTTTGTGTCTTCTTATTGACAGTACACAATATTTATGAATCCTGTATCTTCTTATTGACAGGACACAGTATTGATAAATCCTTTATCTTCTTATTGACAGGACACATTATTGTTAAATCTTGTCTCTTCTTATTGACAGTA
>NW_013918615.1:0-219 GCF_000517525.1 Limulus polyphemus | reverse complement strand
TAGTTTATAGAGAACTTGGGTAAGGAACGGCATTTCGGTCTAAGTAGCAGGCAGAGTTCACCTGATAAAAGGATTGTTTATAGACAACTTGGGTAAGGAACGGCATTTCGGTCTAAGTAGCAGGTAGGGTTCACCTGATAAAAGGATTGTTTATAGACAACTTGGGTAAGGAACGGCATTTCGGTCTGAGTAGCAGGTAGGGTTCACCTAATAAAAGGA
>NW_013918614.1:0-218 GCF_000517525.1 Limulus polyphemus | reverse complement strand
TTACAATACTGTGTACTGTCAATAAGAAGACACAAGATTTACCGATACTGTGTACTGTCAATAAGAAGACACAAGATTTAACAAAACTGTGTACTGTCGATAAGAAGACACAAGATTTAACAATACTGTGTTCTGTCAACAAGAAGACACAAGATTTATAAATACTGTGTACTATCAATAAGAACACACAAGATTTAACAATACTGTGTACTGTCAAT
>NW_013918613.1:0-220 GCF_000517525.1 Limulus polyphemus | reverse complement strand
TACAAGATTTAACGATACTGTGTACTATCATAACAAGTCATAATATTTAATGATACTGTGTACTATCAATAACAAGCCAAAAGATTTAACGATACTGTGTACTGTCAAAAAAAAGACACAAAATTTAAAAATACTGTGTCCTGTCAATAAGAAGATACAGGATTTATCAATACTGTGTACTGTCAATAAGAAGACACAAGATTTAACAATACTGTGTCCT
>NW_013918612.1:0-219 GCF_000517525.1 Limulus polyphemus | reverse complement strand
ATTTATTAGAGGTGGTAAACCTGTTGTAGCTACTAAACTCATCCACGTAGGTTTATTACTAACAGAAAGGCTGTTCTGCCATATAGGTTTGTTACTGGCAGAAGGGCTTATCTGGTTACTAAAGTCATCCATGTAGGTTTATTATTACCAGAAAGGCTGTTCTGCTATATACGTTTGTTACTGGCAGAAAGGCTGATCTGGTTACTAAGATCATCCATG
>NW_013918611.1:0-220 GCF_000517525.1 Limulus polyphemus | reverse complement strand
AACTTGGCACTGTTATTGTTAATGTAATAACTCAGTTCCTTTCTTTCATTAAACTGTTAATACGACTTGGCACTTTTATTGTTAATGTTATAACTCAGTTCCTTTCTTTCATTAAACTGTTAATACGACTTGGCACTGTTATTGTTAATGTAATAACTCAGTTCCTTTCTTTCATTAAACTGTTGATACGACTTGGCACTTTTATTGTTAATGTTACAAC
>NW_013918610.1:0-570 GCF_000517525.1 Limulus polyphemus | reverse complement strand
CAACACATTTACAGTTAATACTTTCATTAACACATTTACAGTTAATACTTTCATCAACACATTTACAGTTAATACTTTCATCAACACATTTACAGTTAATACTTTTATCAACACATTTACAGTTAATACTTTCATTAACACATTTACAGTTAATACTTTCATCAACACATTTACAGTTAATACTATCATCAACACATTTAAAGTTAATACTTTCCTCAAACATTTACAGTTAATACTTTCATCAACACACTTACAGTTAATACTTTCATCAACACATTTACAGTTAATACTTTCATCAACACATTTACAGTTAATACTTTCATCAACACACTTACAGTTAATACTTTCATCAACACATTTACAGTTAATACTTTCATCAACACACTTACAGTTAATACTTTCATCAACACATTTACAATTAATACTTTCATCAACACATTTACAGTTAATACTTTCATCAACACACTTACAGTTAATACTCTCATTAACATATTTACAGTTAATACTTTTATCAACACATTTACAGTTAATACTTTCATTAACACATTTACAGTTAATACTTTCATCAAT
>NW_013918609.1:0-219 GCF_000517525.1 Limulus polyphemus | reverse complement strand
ATCCCATACTAGCACTTAATGGTTAGCCATTATATGTCTGGAGTCCATATGGACCCCATACTAGCACTTAAGGGTTAGCCATTATAGGTCTGGAATCCATGTGAACCACACACTAGTGCTTAAGGGTTAGCCATTATATGTCTGGAGTCCATATGGACCCCATACCAGCACTTTAGGGTAAGTCATTATAGGTCTGGAATCCATATGGACCCCATACTA
>NW_013918608.1:0-217 GCF_000517525.1 Limulus polyphemus | reverse complement strand
GTTGTTAAATCTTCTGTTTTCTTACTGACAGTACACATTATCGTCGAATATTGTCTCTTCTTATTGACAGTACACAGTATCGTTAAATCTTGTGTCTTCTAATTGACAGTACACAGTATCGTTAAATCTTGTGTCGTCTTATTGACAGAACACAGTATCGTTAAATCTTGTTTCTTCTTATTGACAGTACACAGTATCGTTAAATCTTGTGTCTTTT
>NW_013918607.1:0-218 GCF_000517525.1 Limulus polyphemus | reverse complement strand
AACTGTCTTTTTAGGCCTTCTTAGACTAGATATTTTCGTCTTTGAATGAGGTATTTTTAGTGTTTCTTACGCTATATTTTAAAGACTTTCATAATGGTATATTTAATCCTTCTTAAACTATATTTTGTCGACTGTTATATCGGTCTTTTAATCTTCTTTCCACTAGATTTTGTTGACATTGATATGGGTTGTTTTAGTCAGTTTTCCACTATATTTTG
>NW_013918606.1:0-219 GCF_000517525.1 Limulus polyphemus | reverse complement strand
CTTCCACAAGCATTGGGCTTTCTTGGGGATGTTCTTTTATTATACCCCAAATTATCTTCTCTCATAGAGGGGGTATTGTAGTTGACTTAAGTGCTGTGACATGCAGATCAATGGATGCAGCAACACTTACTGGAATCTGGCCTTTGTTGTTTCTAAACGTCATTTTATCGAAGTTAACTACACACTTCCTCGGTAGTAAATAGTCCAATCCTAATATGC
>NW_013918605.1:0-312 GCF_000517525.1 Limulus polyphemus | reverse complement strand
CAAGATTATAATTGCAGTCTACACACTAGACCTCAAGATTATAATTGTAGTCGTGTGTAGACTACAATTATAATCTTCAGGTCTAGTGTGTATTAGACCTGAAGATTATAATTGCAGTCTACACACTAGACCTGAAGATTATAATTGCAGTCTACACACTAGACCTCAAGATTATAATTGTAGTCTACACACTAGACCTGAAGATTATAATTGCAGTCTACATACTAGACCTGAAGATTATAATTGCAGTCTACACACTTGACCTGAAGATTATAATTGCAGTCTACACACTAGACCTGAAGATTATAATTG
>NW_013918604.1:0-408 GCF_000517525.1 Limulus polyphemus | reverse complement strand
GTACAAGTTTACTATGTGATTAAAACATTTAGTTAGCTCCATCAATATTGTTTTAATCACATAGTTAATTTGTACATTTAGTTAGCTCCATTAATATTGTTTTAATCACATAGTAAACTTATACATTTAGTTAGCTCCATTAATGTTGTTTTAATCACATAGTAAACTTATACATTTAGTTAGCTCTATTAATATTGTTTTAATCACATAGTTAATTTGTACATTTAGTTAGCTCTATTAATATTGTACAAGTTTACTATGTGATTAAAACAATATTAAATTAACTATGTGATTAAAACAATATTAATGGAGCTAACTAAATGTACAAGTTTACTATGTGATTAAAACAATATTAATAGAGCTAACTAAATGTATAAGTTTACTATGTGATTAAAACAATATTAATAG
>NW_013918603.1:0-217 GCF_000517525.1 Limulus polyphemus | reverse complement strand
GACTTAAATTTATAGCGTCTCCATTTTGAGTTTTCCTAGAAATAAACCCTCACCAGTATTTTACGGTCAATTTTCATTTAAAATACGCACTTTTTTTCTCTCTTCAAACAATTGATTTTTTCATCAAAACTACCAAGACTATAGCCTTTGATATTTTCCAAAATTGACCAAAAAATTCGATTTCGTAATTCTACAGTAGAAAGTAGTACTTGTTGTT
>NW_013918602.1:0-215 GCF_000517525.1 Limulus polyphemus | reverse complement strand
CAAGAAGTAAACTTATATTTCATACATAGTGTGTGGTATAAACAAAGCAACAGATCAAAGATAGTTATATGATCCATAATACCAAATAAGAGGAGACCAGCTGGAAACCCAAAGTATGAATTAGCTAGATACACATTCCAGTCTTGATCTTGAAATTAACAGCTCTGTAGAATTCGTCAGATCCTCACATCTGTTTGGTTTTTTTCTAAGCAATT
>NW_013918601.1:0-219 GCF_000517525.1 Limulus polyphemus | reverse complement strand
GATGATGGTGAAGTGGAACCAAATATAGATATCAAGGCAGAGCAGGAGAAAGACCAAGATTTGAAGCCAATGATTGATTTCCTAAAAGCAAGTGTTTTGTGTCCTCCTTGGGAGAAGGTGTCTAGTCTAAGCCCTGTGACAAAGAACTATTGGGCACAATGGGACCAGTTGAAACTTGAAGATGGTATTCTTCAACATTTTACCTTTGTTTTAATTGTG
>NW_013918600.1:0-282 GCF_000517525.1 Limulus polyphemus | reverse complement strand
GTGTCTACAATAATTGAACCGTTACTGTATTATGTCTACAATAATTGTAACCGCTACTGTATTATGTCTACAATAATTGAACCACTACTGTATTATGTCTACAATAATTGAACCATTACTGTATTATGTCTACAATAATGTAACCGTTACTGTATTACGTCTATAACAAATTAACCATTATTGCATGACGTCTGAAATAATGTAACCGCTACTGTATTATGTCTACAATAATGTAACCGTTACTGTATTACGTCTATAACAAATTAACCATTATTGCATGAC
>NW_013918599.1:0-219 GCF_000517525.1 Limulus polyphemus | reverse complement strand
GCATGTTACCAAACACTGTCAATGTGGTACAACTTACCAAACACTGCCAATGTGGTACATGTTACCAAACACTGTCAATGTGGTACAACTTACCAAACACTATCAAATGGTACAACTTACCAAACACTATCAATATGGTACAACTTATCAAACACTATCAATATGGTACAACTTACCAAACACTGTCAATGTGGTGCATGTTACCAAACACTGTCAATG
>NW_013918598.1:0-460 GCF_000517525.1 Limulus polyphemus | reverse complement strand
CTGAATATGTTCATCAGTCAGGTATTCAGATCTGGTTATTGGTGTGTAGGGTGATGATTTGGTGCTTCGTGGTCCTGACTGATGAACATAATGCAGATATGATTATGGGTGTGTAGGGTGATGATTTGGTGTTCCGTGGTTCTGACTGATGAACATATGCTATCTGATTATGGGTGTGTAGGGTGCTGGTTTTGTGCTTTTTGGTTGTTCATCAGTCAGATGGTTTGGTGCTTCGTGGTCCACCCTACACACCCATAAGACCTGAAAATCTTCATCAGTCAGGACTACAAAGCACCAAACCATTACCCTACACACCCATAATCAGATCTGAATGTGTTCAGCAGTCACGACTACAAAGCACCAAACCATCACCCTACACACCTATACGAAGATCTGAATGTGTTCATCAGTCAGGAATACAAAGAATCAAACCATCACCCTACACACTGCACACCCATAA
>NW_013918597.1:0-327 GCF_000517525.1 Limulus polyphemus | reverse complement strand
GGGTGATCGCCTTTGTGTTTTACATTAAATGTGAGTGATCGTCTTTGTGTTTTACATTAAATGTGACTGATCGTCTTTGTGTTTTACATTAAATGTAAGCGATCGTCTTTGTGTTTTACATTAAATGTAAGTGATCGTCTTTGTGTTTTACATTCAATGTGGGTGATCGTCTTTGTGTTTTACATTCAATGTGAGTAATCGTCTTTGTGTTTTACATTAAATGTGACTGATCGTCTTTGTGTTTTACATTAAATGTAAGTGATCGTCTTTGTGTTTTACATTAAATGTAAGAGATCGTCTTTGTGTTTTACATTAAATGTGGGTGAT
>NW_013918596.1:0-213 GCF_000517525.1 Limulus polyphemus | reverse complement strand
ATGTAGCTAAACCATGTCGCAGAATACTGGATCTGAGGCATGTGGCTTTATCAAAACAAACATTTTTCTTTAGTAACACTATAACATACGCTAATTTCAATATCTACAATTCCGATCATTTAACATTATTCCAACACATATCAACTTTTTTTTCATTTAAATATTTGTTTTATGACTTTGTTTACGATTTCTGATATAAGGTTAATTTACTGT
>NW_013918595.1:0-295 GCF_000517525.1 Limulus polyphemus | reverse complement strand
GCTATTACCCCTTTCTATCGCAGTTAAGTAATGCCGGCCTTAAAACACAAGCAGGAGAAAGGGGCTGCTGGGGTACTCGCACTATTACCTCTTTCTATCGCAGTTAAGTAATGCCGGCCATAAAACACAAGCAGGAGAAGGGGCTGCTGGGGTACTCGCGCTATTACCTCTTTCTATCGCAGTTAAGTAATGTCGGCCTTAAAACACAAGCAGGAGAAGAGGCTGCTGGGGTACTCGCACTATTACCTCTTTCTATCGCAGTTAAATAATGCCGGCCTTAAAACACAAGCAGAAG
>NW_013918594.1:0-217 GCF_000517525.1 Limulus polyphemus | reverse complement strand
TATAAGTCACTTCTATATTACACAATATAAAGTAATATGTTTAAATATTGCAAGAGAACTAATAAAATAAACGTGAATTTTGAAACAACTGATCAAGAGAACTAATAAACATGAATTTTGAAACAACTGATCAAGAGAACTAATAAAATAAACGTGAATTTTGAAACAACTGATCAAGAGAACTAATAAAATAAACATGAATTTTGAAACAACTGAT
>NW_013918593.1:0-416 GCF_000517525.1 Limulus polyphemus | reverse complement strand
CAAAGCTACAGGTTGATGGCTACCATATCTCAAACAAAGATACAGGTTGATGACTACCATAACTCAAACAAAGCTACAAGTTGATGACTACCATAACTCAAACAAAGCTACAGGTTGATGTCTACCATAACTCAAACAAAGCTACAGGTGATGACTACCATAACTCAAACAAAGCTACAGGTGATGACTACCATAACTCAAACAAAGTTACAGGTTGATTGAGTTATGGTAACATCACCTGTAGCTTTGTTTGAGTTCTGGTAACCACCTGTAGCTTTGTTAGTTATGGTAGTCATTGAGTTATGGTAGTCATCACCTGTAACTTTGTTTGAGTTATGGTAGTCATCACCTGTAGCTTTGTTTGAGTTACGGTAGTCATCACCTGTAGCAAACAAAGCTACAGTGATGACTACCAT
>NW_013918592.1:0-219 GCF_000517525.1 Limulus polyphemus | reverse complement strand
CGAACACCTAGGTGTAACTCTAGTTACCGAATTTATAACCACCATACTCATCTTTAGCCTTACTTGGTACAACTACTCCGTATAAAATTAGGTGTAACTCTAGTTACCGAATTTATATCCAACATATTCATCTTTAGCCTTACTTGGTAAAACTACTCCATGAACACTTGGGTTTAACTCTGGTTACCGAATGTATAACCCCCATAATCATCTAAAGCC
>NW_013918591.1:0-218 GCF_000517525.1 Limulus polyphemus | reverse complement strand
GTACTGTCAATAAGAAGACACAAAATTTAACGATACTCTGTACTGTCAATAAGAAGACACGATATTCAACGATAATGTGTACTGTCAGTAAGAAAACACAAGATTTAACAATAATGGGTTCTGTCAATAAGAAGACACAAGATTTTACGATACTGTGTACTGTCAATAAGAAGACACAAGATTCAACGATAATGTGTACTGTCAGTAAGAAAACAATA
>NW_013918590.1:0-219 GCF_000517525.1 Limulus polyphemus | reverse complement strand
TAAATTCGGTAACTAGAGTTACACCTAGGTGTTCATGGAGTAGTTGTACCAAGTAAGGCTAAAGATGAATATGGTGGTATAAATTCGGTAACTAAAGTTACACCTAAGTGTTCGTGGAGTTGTTGTACCAAATAACGCTAAAGATGAGTATGGGGGTTATAAATTCGATAACCAGGGTTAAACCTAAGTGTTCATGGAGTAATTGTTCCAAGTAAGGCC
>NW_013918589.1:0-220 GCF_000517525.1 Limulus polyphemus | reverse complement strand
CTAGGGGTTGTTTGTTTGTTGTTAATCAGCCACTAGGGGTTATTTGTTTGTTGTTAATCAGTCACTAGGGGTTGTTTGTTTGTTGTTAATCAGCCACTAGGGTTATTTGTTTGTTGTTAATCAGTCACTAGGGGTCGTTTGTTTGTTGTTAATCAGCCACTATGGGTTGTTTGTTTGTTGTTAATCGGTCACTAGGGGTTGTTCGTTTGTTGTTAATCAG
>NW_013918588.1:0-219 GCF_000517525.1 Limulus polyphemus | reverse complement strand
CCAAGGTTGGTACAGTCATCTGGATTCAAGGCCAGAAAAGGTCAGCTTTCAGAGAGGTTTGGGGGACTTTGCTGGCACTGTAACAAGCCTGGGCACAAAAGAGCTCAATGCTGGCAACTTCAACACAGGAGACACGATACAACAGTAAAGGTGCTACCCAGTAAGGCTGTTGGAACTGTGGGGAGCAAGGACATCTGAGGAGCCAGTGTAAGAAAAATG
>NW_013918587.1:0-218 GCF_000517525.1 Limulus polyphemus | reverse complement strand
TGTTTTTACATTTGTAATTTACCAGATACTGTATGTTTTAACTATTTGTAATTTACCAGATAGACCGTATGTTTTACACTTGTAATTTACCAGATAGACCGTATGTTTTTACATTTGTAATTTACCAGATACTGTATGTTTTTACATTTGTAATTTACCAGATGGACTGTATGTTTTTACACTTGTAATTTACCAGATAGATTGTATGTTGTTACATC
>NW_013918586.1:0-220 GCF_000517525.1 Limulus polyphemus | reverse complement strand
TTTAGTCAGTTTTCAACTATATTTGGTCGACTGTTATAACGGACTTTTGGTCTTCCTTCCTCCAGATTTTGTTGACATTGATAAGGGTCCTTTTAGTCTAGTTTCTACTAGTATATTTTGTACTTTAGAAACGTGTTTATTTAGTTTCTTCCACTCGATTTGTCGACTTTCATAACTGACTTTTAGACCTTCTTAGACTAGATATTTCGACTTTGATAGC
>NW_013918585.1:0-219 GCF_000517525.1 Limulus polyphemus | reverse complement strand
TACTCATCCTCTAAATAGTATTTAACCAACCACAATGCTCATCCTATAAATGTGGCTAACACCCCACCACTTATATTCTAAATGTGTCTAACACACCACAATACTCACCGTTTAAATGTTTCTAACATACCACAATACCCATCCTCTAAAAGTGTCTAACACACCCCAATATTCATCCTCTAAACGTGGCTAACACCACAATACTTATATTCTAAATGT
>NW_013918584.1:0-428 GCF_000517525.1 Limulus polyphemus | reverse complement strand
TATTTAACGATACTGTGCACTGTCAATAAGAAGGCACAAGATTTAACTATACTGTGTACTTTCAATAAGAAGACACAAGATTTAACAATACTGTGTACTCTCAATAAGAAGACACGCGATTTAGCAATACTGTGTACTATCCATAAAAAGACACAAGATTTAACGATACTGTGTACAGTCAATAAAAAGACACAAGATTTAACGATACTGTGTACTGTCACAGTATCGTTAAATCTTGTGTCTTCTTATTGACAGTACATCGTTAAATCTTGTGTCTTCTTATTGACAGTACGTACACAGTATTGTGTCTTCTTATTGACATATTCAACGATAATGTGTACTGTCAGTAAGAAACACAAGATTTAACAATAATGGTGTCCTGTCAATAAGAAGACAGAAGATTTAACGATACTGTGTACTGTCAATAA
>NW_013918583.1:0-218 GCF_000517525.1 Limulus polyphemus | reverse complement strand
CTCGATGACGCAACAATATTTTGACTTCGTTATCCCCATTTTTGTGAATAGTAAATTTACGGATAAACAGAGCTAAAATTAAGAGTTGATTTCTCATGGTGGGCAGGACACAAATATTTCATTGTATAACTTTGTGTTTAACTTTAAACAAACAAAAATAATCTAATCGATAATAAAGAAAGTGTTTGATTGTTTAAAATTAACATTTCAAGTATCGC
>NW_013918582.1:0-217 GCF_000517525.1 Limulus polyphemus | reverse complement strand
CACATATTTGCGGTAGTAAGTACAGAGTCCCAAGAAACTTCTTAGTTCTCCTACGTTGTCTGGTGTTGGCCAGTCATGCACTACTTTCACCTTATCAGGATCAGTTTGTACACCATGTTCACTAACAATATGGCCTAAGTAAAGCACCTCTTTCTGGAACAAATGACATTTCTTGGGGATGGAGTTTGAGGTTTGCTGCTTTCATACGCTTGAATAC
>NW_013918581.1:0-217 GCF_000517525.1 Limulus polyphemus | reverse complement strand
TGTGTGCCTTGGGTTAGACTCAACAAGCGTCTTCAGAGCATCAATATCACTTCCAACATGTCGGCCCCTGCCAGCACAGTTTTTAAGGTTAAAGTCACCTGAACGTAATTTGCTGAACCATCGTTGACACTTACGAACGTTCGAAACATTTCCATAAACTTCTTTTATATTCTTTGTGGCTACAGAAGCGTTTGTTTCCTTTCTTGTGTTCAAACAG
>NW_013918580.1:0-219 GCF_000517525.1 Limulus polyphemus | reverse complement strand
CTTTGGTCATGTATGATTCTAAAACTATCAAAGGGATATTACGCTTTATGAGAACCTTTTAAACGTAGATCACAAAGAAGATCACGTTACAAGAAAAACTCAGTCATGTCGGACCCATGTGCACTCATAACGTTTTATTACCCCTACCGTCCTTGGTCATGTATGATTCTAAAACTATCAAAGGGATATTACGCTTTATGAGAACCTTCTAAACGTAGA
>NW_013918579.1:0-218 GCF_000517525.1 Limulus polyphemus | reverse complement strand
TATATGTTGCTACTGTTAATTCTTGTTTCTGTATTTGTAATTCTTCCATCAGCATATCAAACTAATTAAGATATATTTAAGTCTATACATGACTCCATATACCATTTGTTCATTATTAGAACATTCTCTGTATTTTTCTTAGAAAGACTCAGAATATAAAAATTGATCTCTAAAATAAATGAGAAATTTTCAATGTAAAATTTAATTACTGTTGAGAT
>NW_013918578.1:0-219 GCF_000517525.1 Limulus polyphemus | reverse complement strand
CGTTCCATTTGGACGGATCATCTCCAAACTTTGTATGAACGTTCGTTGCATACTTGCGTATTTACATGCAAAATTCTAGAATTCTATTATCATTTTTACGTCTTTTTTGGTCGTTTTATTTTACTCTTTTATTGGCTTTTCTGAAAAGCGTATGTGTACTGCAGGGAAGCTTTTGGTTACTGATTGTTTTTCGGTTTCTTGTTACCAGAGGGTCCTAAA
>NW_013918577.1:0-219 GCF_000517525.1 Limulus polyphemus | reverse complement strand
CAAAATTAATAATGTGTAAAGGCTAACTTGCATGTTACAGAAGTCGTTCGTTTTATCTACATCTCCTTGGATTTCTTGGTTCTCTTGTTGACCTCATCTCTTTTCAGGCAAACCACCCGAACTGTATGAGTTGACCTCGCATGATGTAAGGACAACATGTAAAATCTATAACAACAGAGGCGGTAGAATGACCTCAGGGATAAAATATATAAAAGTGTT
>NW_013918576.1:0-218 GCF_000517525.1 Limulus polyphemus | reverse complement strand
GAAAATACTAAGTCAAATAAACAAACATTTAAATGATAATAATTACATTACGTTTATATAGTTTTGCGCGAAAATTCTAAGTCAAGTAAACAAACATTTAAATGTTAATAAGTACATTACGTTTATATAGTTTTGCGCGAAAATACTAAGGCAAATAAACAAACATTTAAATGATAATAATTACATTACGTTTATATAGTTTTGCGCGAAAATACTAA
>NW_013918575.1:0-219 GCF_000517525.1 Limulus polyphemus | reverse complement strand
TTTAACAATAATGTGTATTGTCAAAAATAAAACACAAGATTTAACAATACTGTGTAATGTCAATAAGAAGACACACGATTTGACAATACTGTGTAATGTCAATAAGAAGACGCAAAATTTAACAATACTTTGTAATATCATTAAGGAGACACAAGATTTAACAATATGTACTGTCATTAAGAAGACACAAGATTTAACAATACTGTATACTATCAAATA
>NW_013918574.1:0-218 GCF_000517525.1 Limulus polyphemus | reverse complement strand
ACTCCAACCACTGCTGTAATTTCTCTTCTTGGTTCTTTTCTTTTTCCTCCAACAACTGCTGTAATCTCTCTTCTTGTTATTTTCTCGTTCTTCTTGTTTCTTTTCTTTTTCCTCCAACCACTGCTGTAATTTCTCTTCTCGTTCTTTTTGTTTCTTTTCTTTTTCCTCCAACAGCTGCTGTAATCTCTCTTCTTGTTTATTTTGTTGTTCGAGCTGCC
>NW_013918573.1:0-219 GCF_000517525.1 Limulus polyphemus | reverse complement strand
GCTGGTATAGTTTTGTTATTATAGTATGAAATAACTATAGCTCTATTACTATCAGATATTTGATATATTCTTGATGTAATGTCTGTTACACTGCTGATGTAGTCTTGTTATCATAGTGTCTAATAACTATACCTCTATTACTATCAGATATTTGATATATTTTTGATGTAATATCTGTTACACTGCTGATGTAGTCTTGTTATTATAGTATCAAGTAAA
>NW_013918572.1:0-237 GCF_000517525.1 Limulus polyphemus | reverse complement strand
ATATACATAATATCGTGATTCTATTTATAGATAAATTTATTACTTTGTATATACATAACATCGTGAGTCTATTTATAGATAAATTTATTACTTTGAATATACATAATATCGTAAGTCTTTTTATAGATAAATTATTACTTTGTATATACATAATATCGTGAGTCTATTTATAGATAAATTTATTACTTTTAACAAACATAACATCGTGAGTCTATTTATAGATAAATTTATTACATT
>NW_013918571.1:0-218 GCF_000517525.1 Limulus polyphemus | reverse complement strand
CTTACAACATATCTTCATTGGTTTCCTCAAGTCCGAGTGGATTAAATAGATCCAATAACAATTATCGTTCTATGACCCACTGTTGACTTTAGTCTGCAGCCAATGTGTTAATTAACTAATATATTTACAACATATCTACATGTGTATGTTTAAGACCGACTGGAATAAATAGGACCCAATAGCTAGTATCGTTCTATGACCCACTGTTGACTTTAGTC
>NW_013918570.1:0-221 GCF_000517525.1 Limulus polyphemus | reverse complement strand
CAATAAGAAGACACAAGATTTAACGATATTGTGTACTTTCAATAAGAAGACACAAGATATAACAATACTATGTACTGTCAATAAGAAGACACAAGATTTAACAATACTGTGTACTGTCAATAAGAAGACACAATATTCAATGATAATGTGTACTGTCAGTAAGAAAACACAAGATTTAACAATAATATGTCCTGTCAATAAGAAGACACAAGATTTAACAA
>NW_013918569.1:0-438 GCF_000517525.1 Limulus polyphemus | reverse complement strand
AGTATCGTTAAATCTTGTGTCTTCTTGATTTAACGATACTGTACTTTCAATTTGTGTCTTTTATTGACAGTACACAGTATCGTTAAATCTTGTGTCTTCTTATTGACAGTACACAGTATTGTTAAATCTTGTGTCTTTTTATTGACAGTACACAGGTATCGTTAAATCTTGTGTATTCTTGTATAAAGTACACAGTATTGTTAAATCTTGTGTCTTCTTGTCTTCTTATTGACAGTACACAGTATCGTTAAATCTTGTGTCCTCTTATTGACAATACATAGTATCGTTAAATCTTGTGTCTTCTTATTGACAGTACACAGTATCGTTAAATCTTGTGTCTTCTTTTTGACAGTACACAGTATCGTTAAATCTTGTGTCTTCTTATTGACAGTACACAGTATCGTAAAATCGTGTGTCTTCTTATTGACAGGACACATT
>NW_013918568.1:0-218 GCF_000517525.1 Limulus polyphemus | reverse complement strand
GAAGAAGATGGAAACGAGAGGCGGAAAATCAAACTACAGCTTAGCAGATTTGATGGCAGCAATACAAAAACAAGAAGAACGAGAAGAGAAATTACAACAGTTGTTAGAGGAAAAAGAAAAGAAACAAGAAGAACGAGAAAAGAAACAAGAAGCACGAGAAGAGAAATTACAACAAGTTGTTAGAGGAAAAAGAAAAGAAACAAGAAGAACGAGAAATT
>NW_013918567.1:0-218 GCF_000517525.1 Limulus polyphemus | reverse complement strand
GGTGTATAAGACGCACTTTTTACCCCAAAATTTGATGTGAAAATCTGCTTGCGCCCTATACACCGAACGTATGACTAATATATATGTATATATACGATATACAGAAGCCATGTGTAAATATATTTAAATAGGCATGCATAGTTTAGTTCAATTGAATGTGTTATTTTTTTCTTTTAAAAACATAACTATTTATAATGCTCCCTAAATAATGAAAAATT
>NW_013918566.1:0-219 GCF_000517525.1 Limulus polyphemus | reverse complement strand
AAAGTGGACCACAAAAGTCTCAAAAATGATAATATGAATCTAGAGTTTTGCATGTAAATACGTGAGTATGCAACGAACGTTCATAAAAAAATTCGAGAAGATTAGTCCAAATGGAACGAAGTACTGGTACAAAACACCAAATCTTCCATAACTCCCTTAAAACGAATAGTAGAAAGGTGAAACTCTGCATATAACTGCGCAACGATAGAGTGTACCTAC
>NW_013918565.1:0-219 GCF_000517525.1 Limulus polyphemus | reverse complement strand
CGCAAAAATGACAAGAGAAGGCTAGAATTTTGCATGTAAATACGCAAGTATACAACGAACGTTCATACAAAATTTGGAGATGATCCGTCCAAATGGAACGACGAACTGGTACAAAACGCAAAACCTTCCATAACTCCTTTAAAACAAACAGTAGGGTGGTAAAACTCTGCATATTACTACGCAACGTTAAAGATTACCTACATACCAAATTTGGTGAAA
>NW_013918564.1:0-219 GCF_000517525.1 Limulus polyphemus | reverse complement strand
ATCCGCAGAAAGGGATGCATCAAAGGAGTAATTCATTTCGAACTCCCCAATCCACAGCAAACTGTCAATGCAGAGATCTATAGTCAGCAACTGGAACGTTTAAATCAAGCTCTTCATCAGAAACTCCCTTCACTCGTCAATCGGAAAGGTGTTCTTCTTCTCCACGACAATGCACATCCACATGTGGCACGTTTGACGTAACATGAGATTATGGAGTTG
>NW_013918563.1:0-218 GCF_000517525.1 Limulus polyphemus | reverse complement strand
GATACATGTTTTACACGGTTCTTGTTTAATCTACCTGTAGTCTAGAATGATACATGTTTTAAATGGTTCTTGTTTTAATCTACCAATAGTCTAGAATGATATATGTTTTACACAGTTCTTGTTTTAATCTACCTATAGTCTAGAATGATACATTTAAACTGAATATTCTGTACATTTGTTTTGCCAGTTTTACATTTTACACCACAATTCACTAGTAC
>NW_013918562.1:0-219 GCF_000517525.1 Limulus polyphemus | reverse complement strand
GCCACAAGATTTAACAAT
Organism: Limulus polyphemus; assembly: GCF_000517525.1. Classification (NCBI taxonomy): domain Eukaryota; kingdom Metazoa; phylum Arthropoda; class Merostomata; order Xiphosura; family Limulidae; genus Limulus; species Limulus polyphemus. Next base: position 201 of record NW_013918562.1, on the reverse strand, counting down.
ACTGTGTCCTGTCAATAGAAAGATACAGGATTTATCAATAATGTGTACTGTGAATAAGAAGACACAAGATTTAAAAATACTGTGTACTGTCAATAAGAAGACACAAGATTTAACGATACTGTGTACTGTCAATAAGAAGATACAGGATTTATCAATACTGTGTACTGTCAATAAGAAGACTCATAATTTAACATTACTGTG
>NW_013918561.1:0-219 GCF_000517525.1 Limulus polyphemus | reverse complement strand
CATTTAGAGGATGAGCATTGTGGTAGGTTAAATACATTTAGAGGATGAGTATTGTGGTGTGTTAGACATATTTAGAGGATGAGTATTGTGGTATGTTCGATACGTTTAGAGGATGAGTATTGTGGTATGTTAGATACGTTTAGAGGATGAGTATTGTGGTGTGTTAGACACGTTTAGAGGATGAGTATTTTGGTGTGTTAGACACGTTTACGAGATGAA
>NW_013918560.1:0-369 GCF_000517525.1 Limulus polyphemus | reverse complement strand
AGCGTTATTTGTTACAACAACTCCATGAATACTTAGGTGTAACTCTAGTTACCGAATTTATAACCACCATATTCATCTTTAGTTTTATTTTGTACAACTACTCCACGAATACCTAGGTGTAACTCTAGTTACCGAATTTATAACCACCATAATCATCTTTAGCTTTACTTGGAACAACTACTACATGAACACCTAGGTGTAACTATAATTACCGAAATTGTGGAGTTGTTGTACCAAATAACGCTAACGATGAGTATGGTCGGTTATAAATTCGGTAACTATAGTTACACCTAGGTGTTCATGTAGTAGTTGTGCCAAGTAAAGCTAAAGATGAGAATACTTAGGTGTAACTCTAGTTACCGAATTTAT
>NW_013918559.1:0-219 GCF_000517525.1 Limulus polyphemus | reverse complement strand
AACACTTAGGTGTAACTCTCGTTACCGAATTTATAACCACCATACTCATCTTTAGCGTTATTTGGTACAACTACTCCTTGAACACCTAGGTGTAACTCTAGTTACCGAATTTATAACCACCATACTCATCTTTAGCCTTACTTGGTACAACTACTCCATGAACACCTAGGTGTAACTCTAGTTACCGAATGTTTAACCCCTATACTCATCTTTAGCGAT
>NW_013918558.1:0-219 GCF_000517525.1 Limulus polyphemus | reverse complement strand
GTACAGCTTTAATCCACACACATAAACTCTGCTCCGATCCATTATCTCAGTACAGCTTTTATCCACACACACAAACTCTGCTCTGATCCATTATCTCAGTACAGCTTTTATCCACACACATAAACTCTGCTCTGATCCATTATCTCAGTACATCTTTTATCCACGCACATAAACTCTGCTCTGATCCATTATCTCAGTACAGCTTTTATCCACGCACAA
>NW_013918557.1:0-219 GCF_000517525.1 Limulus polyphemus | reverse complement strand
CTATTCCATAAAAACCTAGGTGTATCTCTAGTTACTGAATGTATAACCCATACTCATTTTTTGCATTATTTGGTACAACAACTCCACGAATACCTAAGTGTAACTCTAGTTACCGAATTTATAACCACCATACTAATCTTTAGCTTTACCTGGCACAACTACTCCATGAACACCTAGGTGTAACTATAGTTACCGAATTTATAACCACCATACACATCC
>NW_013918556.1:0-443 GCF_000517525.1 Limulus polyphemus | reverse complement strand
GTCTTTATACACATGTTGTAGCATTTTGAAAATGCTACAACATGTGTATAAGGACTCTTTGTACTACAAAATGCTATAACATGTGTATAAAGACTCTTTGTACTACAAAATGCTATAACATGTGTATAAAGACTCTATGTAGTACAAAATTCTATAACATGTGTATAAAGACTCTATGTAGTACAAAATGCTATAACATGTGTATAAAGACTCTTTGTACTACTACTGCAAAGAGTCTTTATACACATGTTATAGCATTTTGTACTACAAAGAGTCCTTATACACATGTTATAGCATTTTGTAGTACAAAGAGTCCTTATACACATGTTATAGCATTTTGTACTACAAAGAGTCTTTATACACATGTTGTAGCATTTTGTAGTACAAAGAGTCTTTATACACATGTTATAGCATTTTGTACTACAAAGAGTCCTTATACACAT
>NW_013918555.1:0-375 GCF_000517525.1 Limulus polyphemus | reverse complement strand
GTTCTACCAAGTAAAACTAAAGATGATTATGGTGGTTATAAATTCTATAACTAGAGTTACACCTAGGAGTTCCCGAACACCTAGGTGTAACTCTAGTTATAGAATTTATAACCACCATAATCATCTTTAGCCTTACTTGGTACAACTACTCCATAGGAGTTGTTGTACCAAATAACGCTAAAGATTAGTATAGGAGTTAAACATTCGGTAACTAGAGTTACACCTAGGTGTTCATGAAGTAGTTGTACAAAGTAAGGCTAAAGATGAGTATGGTGGATGTAAATTCGGAAACTAGAGTTACATCTAGATGTTCATGGAGTAGTTGTACCAAGTAAGGACGAAAGATGAGTATGGATGGTTATAAATTCGGTAATT
>NW_013918554.1:0-247 GCF_000517525.1 Limulus polyphemus | reverse complement strand
GTCAATAAGAAGAACAAAGATTTAACGTATACTGTGCACTATCAATAAGAAGACACAAGTATTTAACGATACTGTGTACTGTACAATAAGAAGGCACAATTTAACGATACTGTGTACTGTCAATAAGAAGACACAAGATTTAAAGATACTGTGTATTTTCAAGAAGAAAACACAAGATTTAACTATACTGTGTACTGTCAAAAAGAACACACAAGATTAACGAAAATGTGTACTGTCAGTAAGAAAA
>NW_013918553.1:0-218 GCF_000517525.1 Limulus polyphemus | reverse complement strand
GTTACTCTTTTATTGGCTTTTGTGAAAGCGTATGTGTACTGCAGTGAAGCTTATTATTACTGATTGTTTCTCGATTTATTGTTACCAGAGGGTCCTAAATTGATGATTCTTCACCAAATTTGGTATGTAGGTACACTTTAACGTTGTGTAGTAATATGCAGAGTTTTACCTTCCTACTGTTTGTTTTAAAGGAGTTATGGAAGGTTTTGCGTTTTGTA
>NW_013918552.1:0-218 GCF_000517525.1 Limulus polyphemus | reverse complement strand
AGTTACCGAATTGATAACCACCATACTCATCTTTAGCCTTACTTGGTACAACTACTCCACGAACACCTAGGTGTAACTCTAGTTACAGAATTTATAACCACCATTCTCATCTTTGGCCTTACTTTGTACAACTACTCCATGAACACCTAGGTGTAACTCTTGTTACCGAATTTATAACCACCATACTCGTCTTTAGCCTTACTTGGTACAAGTACTCC
>NW_013918551.1:0-219 GCF_000517525.1 Limulus polyphemus | reverse complement strand
TATACGGTGAAATGTTTCTATGTTGTATACAGTGAAATGTTTCTATGTTGAATACAGTGAAATGTTTCTATGTTGAATACAGTGAAATGTTTCTATGTTGAATACAGTGAAATGTTTCTATGTTGAATACAGTGAAATGTTTCTATGTTGTATACAGTGAAACGTTTCTATGTCGTATACAGTGAAATGTTTCTATGTGGAATACAGTGAAACGTTTCT
>NW_013918550.1:0-219 GCF_000517525.1 Limulus polyphemus | reverse complement strand
CTCTGCATATTATTAGGCAACGTTAAAGTGTACCTACATACCGAAATTTGGTGAAGAATCATCAATTTAGGACCCTCTGGTAACAAGAAATCGAAAACAATCAGTAACCAAAAGCTTCCCTGCAGTACACATACGCTTTCAGAAAAGCGAATAAAAGAGTAACATAAAACGACCACAAAAGACGCAAAAATGACAATAGAAGGCTAGAATTTTGCATGT
>NW_013918549.1:0-218 GCF_000517525.1 Limulus polyphemus | reverse complement strand
ACTTTATATTTGACGTAATGTAGGCTGTATTTAGTAAGTATTATCATAACTTTATCTTTGACGTAATGTAGGCTGTATTTAGTAAGTATTATCATAACTTTATATTTGATGTAATGTAGGCTGTATTTAGTAAGTATTATCATAACTTTATATTTGACGTAATGTAGGCTGTATTTAGTAAGTATTTTCATAACTTTATCTTTGACGTAATGTAGGCT
>NW_013918548.1:0-218 GCF_000517525.1 Limulus polyphemus | reverse complement strand
AAATCTTCTGTTTTCTTACTGACAGTACACATTATCGTTGAATATTGTGTCTTCGTATTGACAGTAAACATTATTGTTAAATCTTGTATTTTATTACTGACAGTACACATTATCGTTGAATATTGTGTCTTCTTATTGACAGTACAAAATATTGTTAAATCTTATGTCTTTTTATTGACAGGACACATTATTGTTAAATCTTCTGTTTTCTTACTGAC
>NW_013918547.1:0-219 GCF_000517525.1 Limulus polyphemus | reverse complement strand
TAATCCTAAAACAATTAACCTCTTATTATAACTACATTTCCGTGTTACATTAATAATGACTGTGTAATCCTAAAACAATTAACCTCTTATTATAACTACATTTCCGTGTTACATTAATAATGACTGTGTAATCCTAAACAATTAACCTCTTATAATTACATTTCCGTGTTACATTTTTAATGACTGTGTAATCCTAAACAATTAACCTCTTATAACTAC
>NW_013918546.1:0-268 GCF_000517525.1 Limulus polyphemus | reverse complement strand
CAAACTAGAACAAACACAAATATAGTGTCATTTACTGTAATAATTAATCCAAACTAAAACAAACACAAATATGATTAATTATTACAGTAAGTGGCACTCAAACTAAAACAAACACAAATATGATTAATTATTACAGTAAATGACACTCAAGCTAAAACAAACACAAATATGATTAGTTATTACAGTAAATGACACTCAAAGTAGAACAAACACAAATATGATTAATTATTACAGAAAATGACACTAAAACTAGAACAACCACAAATAT
>NW_013918545.1:0-219 GCF_000517525.1 Limulus polyphemus | reverse complement strand
TAATTACATCCCTAAAGAAGGAAGTTCAAACTACTGAAAGCAGCCGGGTAATTACATCCCTGTAGAAGGGAGTTCAAACTACTGATAGCAGTCGGGTAATTACATCCCTGTAGAAGGGAGTTCAAACTACTGAAAGTAGCCGGGTAATTGCATCCCTAAAGAAGGGAGTTCAAACTACTGAAAGCAGCCGGGTAATTTCATCTCTAAAGAAGGAAGTTC
>NW_013918544.1:0-219 GCF_000517525.1 Limulus polyphemus | reverse complement strand
CCTGAGAGCGTATGTGTACTGCAGTGAAGCTTTTGGTTACTGATTGTTTCTCGATTTGTTCTTATCACAGGGTCTTGAATTGATGGTTCTTTACCAAATTTGGTATGTAGGTACACTTTATCGTTACACAGTTATTTGCAGAGTTTCACCCTCCTACCTTTCATTTTAAGGGAGTTATGGAAGGTTTTGCGTTTCGTACCACTACTTCGTTCCATTTGG
>NW_013918543.1:0-209 GCF_000517525.1 Limulus polyphemus | reverse complement strand
GAGGAAACTAATTCGTTTATTACTTACAAATATTAGAGGAAACTAATTCGTTTATTACTTACAAATATTAGTGGAAACTTATTCGTTTATTACTTAGAATTATTAGAGGAAACTAATTCGTTTATTACTTACAAATATTAGAGGAAACTAATTCGTTTATTACTTACAATTATTAGAGGAAACTAATTCGTTTATTACTTACAAATATT
>NW_013918542.1:0-219 GCF_000517525.1 Limulus polyphemus | reverse complement strand
GAGAGGACGTCATTGCCTTTTATATGTTGGTATTTTGTTTGAATGATGTTATTCTTAAAGCTCTTCTTTGTTTATTATACAATTGAAGACAAAAAAACAAGAAGAGTAAAATCGACATCAATCGAAATTTGGATAAGAGATTATGAAAAAACTATTCGGAATTTTCATAAAAGGATCTCTATTTTGAATGTCTTACATCAAGGACATCTTTGTATTGAA
>NW_013918541.1:0-239 GCF_000517525.1 Limulus polyphemus | reverse complement strand
ACACAACAATATATATATATATATATGGTAAATAAAAAATTCTGATCAAAAATTCGCAACGATATATAAATGGTAAATAAAAACTTCTGATTAAACATTCACAACGATATATATATATGGTAAATAAAAACTTCTGATGAAACATTCTCAACGATATATGTATATATATATCTGTATGTATGGTAAATAAAAACTTCTGAATTAAAAATTCACAACGATATATAAATGGTAAGTAAAAT
>NW_013918540.1:0-217 GCF_000517525.1 Limulus polyphemus | reverse complement strand
ATTGATATGGGTGTTTTAGTTAGTTTTCTACTAGATTTTGTTGACTTTGAAAACGTGTTTTTAGTTTTCTTCCACTCGATTTTGTCGACTTTCATAACAGTCTTTTTAGGCCTTCTTAGACTAGGTATTTTCGACTTTGATAACGGTATTTTAAGTCTTTCTTACACTATATTTCAATGACTTTCATAATGGTATTTTTAATCCTTCTTAAACTATG
>NW_013918539.1:0-216 GCF_000517525.1 Limulus polyphemus | reverse complement strand
TTACAACTTCGTCAGAGATATCAATAAATATAATCACGACCTATATCCCCGGAATATAATTTGATTAGCTCAATTTTCCGCTATTACAACTTCGTCAGGAGATATCAATAAATATAGTACACGGCCTACATCTCCGGAATATAACTTTATTAGTACAATATTCCGCTAATACATCTTCGTCAGGAGATATCAATAAATATAATCACGACCTATATC
>NW_013918538.1:0-219 GCF_000517525.1 Limulus polyphemus | reverse complement strand
CTGTGGTAATCCAAACTATCCTATATTCTTCGTGAAAGTGCTCTAGTGGATCATTACTTCGTATACCAGATATTAAGACAATCCATTAAGAAAGACACAAGATATAAAATCTACAATTTTGATTGAATTTATTCCTATCTTTTTTTTATTCGCACCGAAAGTACGGAAACTTTATTTGATAGAAAAACATATTTAACTTTGAAAGATTTTTTTTTCAAA
>NW_013918537.1:0-218 GCF_000517525.1 Limulus polyphemus | reverse complement strand
TCAACCATATGTTTCAAATGGTCATGTTAATACAGGTTATAGAAAATAAAACAACCATATGTTTCAAATGGTCATGTTAATACATGTTATAGAAAATAAAACAACCATATGTTTCAAATGGTCGTGTTAATACAGGTTATAGAAAATAAAACAACCATATGTTTCAATTGGTCATGTTAATACAGGTTATAGAAAATAAATCAACCATATGTTTCTAA
>NW_013918536.1:0-219 GCF_000517525.1 Limulus polyphemus | reverse complement strand
CCTTAAATGTCTGCTCATATTCAGAGAAATTGGCCACTGTTATAGGTACTACTTGACGACCTGCTACAAGTGACCTTCCAATCTTCAAATCCGCTGGACTGGATGGGTCTTCCACTGCTTCTACAAGCATTGGGCTTCCATAGGGATGTTCTTTTATCCTTCCCCAAATTATCTTCTCTGACATCGGGGGTATTGTAGTTGATTTAAGTGCTGTGACAT
>NW_013918535.1:0-219 GCF_000517525.1 Limulus polyphemus | reverse complement strand
CATGGATGTAATATGTATGTGTAGTACTAAACATTCTGTGGTAGTTATCTGAATCATGGATGTAGTATGTATGTGTAGTACTAAACATTCTGTGGTAGTTATCTGAATCATGGATGCAGTATGTATGTGTAGTACTAAACATTCTATGGTAGAATCATGGATGTTGTATGTATGTGTAGTACTAAACATTCTGTGGTAGTTATCTGAATCATGGATATT
>NW_013918534.1:0-218 GCF_000517525.1 Limulus polyphemus | reverse complement strand
AATATTTGAAACGTATCCATATTCTCAGTTACAAGATTATCCTCGGTTGTTAAGTAGAATATTTGAAACGTATAGTGTTCTCAGTTACAAGATTATCCTCGGTTGTTAAGTAGTATATTTGAAACGTATAATGTTCTCAGTTACAAGATTATCCTCGGTTGTCAAGTAGAATATTTGAAACGTATCCGTATTCTCAGTTACAAGATTATCCTCGGTTG
>NW_013918533.1:0-219 GCF_000517525.1 Limulus polyphemus | reverse complement strand
TACACAGTAGTAACACATTGATGAGATACACAGTAGTAACAGTGATTTGATAAACATACTATAACACAGTAACATAAAAAACAGACACAGTAGTAACACATTGACGTGATACACAGTAGTAAAACATTGACGTGATACACAGTAGTAACACATTGACGTGATACACAGTAGTAACACATTGACGAGATACAGTAGAAACAGTGATTTGATAAACATATT
>NW_013918532.1:0-245 GCF_000517525.1 Limulus polyphemus | reverse complement strand
TTTATACGGTATTAATACAGAACCAGAAACAATAAGTTTAGTATTAACCCACTAATTTATATGGTATTGTTAATACAGAACCAGAAACAATAAGTTTAGGATTAACCCACTAATTTATACGGTATTGTTAATACAGAACCAGAGACAATAAGTTTAGGATTAACCCACTAGTTCATACGGTATTGTTAATACAGAACCAGAAACAATAAGTTTAGTATTAACCCACTAATTTATACGGTATTGTT
>NW_013918531.1:0-219 GCF_000517525.1 Limulus polyphemus | reverse complement strand
TTGACAGTACACAGTGTTGATAAATCCTGTATCCTCTTATTGACAGGACACAGTATTTTTAAATATTGTGTCTTTTTATTGACAGTACACAGTATTGTTAAATCTTGTGTCTTCTTTTTGACAGTACACAGTATTGATAAATCCTGTACCTTCTTATTGACAGGACACAGTATTGTCAAATTCGTGTGTCTTCTTATTGACAGTACACAGTATTGGTAA
>NW_013918530.1:0-509 GCF_000517525.1 Limulus polyphemus | reverse complement strand
ACAAATATCTCATTTATCACAACCATTGTTTAGATAGTAATAACACAAATATTTTATTTATCATCGCCATGGTTGAGTTAGCAATAACGCAAGTATTTCATTTATCACAGCCATTATATATTTGGATAGTAATAACGGTTATTACTATTTGAGCAATGGCTGTGATAAATGAAATATTTGTGTTATAACTGTCTAAACCATGCCTGTGATAAATGAAATATTTGTGTTACTAGTGTCTAAACCGTGGCGTTGATAAATGAAATATTTGTGTTATTACTATCTAAACCATGGCAGTGATAAATGAAATATTTGTGTTATTAGTGTCTAAACCATTTCGGGGTTAAATGAAATATTTGAAAATATTTCATTTATTACCACCATGGTTTAGATAGTAATAACACAAATATTTCATTTATCACCGCTATGGTTTAGACAGTAATAACACAAATGTTTCATTTCTCACCGCCATGGTTTAGACAGTAATAACACAAGTATTTCGTTTATCACCG
>NW_013918529.1:0-219 GCF_000517525.1 Limulus polyphemus | reverse complement strand
TTAAAAACTATACTTGTCTTAGATTATTCTCGTTTACTCTAGTAATATATTTAGTTAAAAACCACAGTTGTCTTAGATTATACTCGTTTACTCTAGTAATACATTTAGTTAAAAACTACAGTTGTCTTAGATTATTCTCGTTTACTCTAGTAATATATTTAGTTGAAAACTACAGTTGTCTTGTATTATTCTCGTTTACTCTATTAATACATTTAGTTG
>NW_013918528.1:0-708 GCF_000517525.1 Limulus polyphemus | reverse complement strand
TTATAACGGTCTTTTAGTCTTCTTTCCACTAGATTTTGTTGACATTGATATGGGTCGTTTTAGTCAGTTTTCAACTATATTTGGTCGACTGTTATAACGGACTTTTGGTCTTACTTCCTCCAGTTTTTGTTGACATTGATAAGGGTCCTTTTAGTCAGTTTTCCACTAGATATTTTGACTTTGAAAACGTGTTATTAGTTTTCTTCCACTAGATTTTTTCAAAATCTAGTGGAAAGAAGACTAAAAGACCGTTATAACAGTCGACAAAATATAGTTTAAGAAGGATTAAAAATACCATTATGAATGTCATTAAAATATAGCGTAAGAAACAATAAAAATACCTCTATCAAAGTCGAAAATATCTAGTCTAAGAAGGCCTAAAAAGACAGTTATGAAAGTCGATCAATGTCAAGTCAAAAATATCTAGTGGAAAACTGAATAAAAGGACCCTTTTCAATGTCAATAAAATCTGGAGGAAGGAAGACCAAAAGTCCGTTATAACAGTCGACCAAATATACTTGAAAACTGACTAAAACGACCAATAAGAAAACTAATAACACGTTTCAAAAAAAATACCATTATGAAAGTCATTAAAATATAGCGTAAGAAACAATAAAAATACCTCTATCAAAGTCGAAAATATCTAGTCTAAGAAGGCCTAAAAAGACAGTTATGAAAGTCGAAAAAATCGAGTGAATCCTTCTTAAA
>NW_013918527.1:0-219 GCF_000517525.1 Limulus polyphemus | reverse complement strand
ATCTGTAGCATTATTTGGTACAACTACTCCATAAACACCTAGGTGTATCTCTAGTTACCGAATATATAACCACCATACTCTCATTAGCGTTATTTGGTACAACAACTCCATGAACACCTAGGTGTAACTCTAGTTACGGAATTTATAACCACCATACTCATCTTTAGCCTTACTTGGTACAACTACTCCAGGAACACTTAGGTTTAACTCTAGTTACCG
>NW_013918526.1:0-220 GCF_000517525.1 Limulus polyphemus | reverse complement strand
AAATGTTACATAACATTATCAGGTAGGGTACAATAACTGAGATATGATACTACCAACTGAAATGTTACATAACATTATCAGGTAGGGTACAAAAACCGAAATGTGATACTACCAACTGAAATGTTACATAACATTATCAGGTAGGGTACAATAACTGAGATATGATACTACCAACTGAAATGTTACATAACATTATCGCGTAAAGGTGCAATAACCAAAA
>NW_013918525.1:0-219 GCF_000517525.1 Limulus polyphemus | reverse complement strand
TACAGTCTGAACTAATGGCAACAAACATAAGTATCAAAAAGGACTTAGCATACAGTCTGAAATTAATTTTAACAAACAGAAGTATGAAAAAAGTCTTATCATACAGTTTGAACTAATGTCAACAAACAGAAGTATCAAAAAGGACTTAGCATATAGTCTGAACCAATGTCAACAAACAGAAGTATCAAAAAGGACTTAGCATATAGTCTGAACTAATGT
>NW_013918524.1:0-219 GCF_000517525.1 Limulus polyphemus | reverse complement strand
GTATGTTGGTTACAAATTCGGTAACTAGAGTTACACCTAGGTGTTCGTGAGTTGTTGTACCAAATAACGCTAAAGATGAGTACGTTGGTTACAAATTCGGTAACTAGAGTTACACCTAGGTGTTTATGGAGTAGTTGTACCAAGTAAGGCTAATAATGAGTATGGTGGTTATAAATTCTGTATCTAGAGTTACACCTAGGTGTTCATGGAGTAGTTGTG
>NW_013918523.1:0-379 GCF_000517525.1 Limulus polyphemus | reverse complement strand
CAGTATGTCTATCCCTCGATCACTGTATTTCTCACTACGTAACAAGACACGTTACTCAGTACAAGTTAAACCCTCGATCACTGTATTTCTCACTACGTAACAAGACACGTTACTCAGTATGTCTACCCCTCGACAACTGTATTTCTTACTAACAAACAAGACACGTCACCCAGTATGTCTATCCCTCGACCACTGTATTTCTTACTAACAAACAAGACACGTCACCCAGTATGTCTACCCCTCGATCATTGTATTTCTTACTAACAAACAAGACACGTCACCCAGTATGTCTATCCCTCGACCACTGTATTTCTCACTAACTAACAAGACACGTTACTCAGTATGTCTACCCCTCGATCATTGTATTTCTTACTAACAA
>NW_013918522.1:0-392 GCF_000517525.1 Limulus polyphemus | reverse complement strand
TATATATATATATCATGTGAATTTTTACACAGAAGTTTTTATATATCATATATATATATATATATATCGATGTGAATTTTTAAACAGAAGTTTTTATATATATGTACAGTTAATGTTTACTCAGAGGTTTTGATATACCACATACATATATATATATCGATTTGAATTTTTAAACAGAAGTTTTTATTTACCATATGTATATATATCGTTGTAAATTTTTACTCAGAAGTTTTAACCAGAACTTTTATTCACCATATATATATATATCGATGTGAATTTTCAATCAGAAGTTTTTATTTACCGTATGTATATATATATATATTTCGATCTGAATGTTTAATCAAAAGTTTTTATTTACCGTATATATATCGTTGTGAATTTTTAATCAGATA
>NW_013918521.1:0-421 GCF_000517525.1 Limulus polyphemus | reverse complement strand
AAAGAAAGTAGAGTGAAATGTAAGATAGTAATTTATAAAGTTTCATAGGTGCGCTTTGACTGAATATAGTTTGTGATATGATTTAAATCAAAACTTCATAGGTGCGCTTTGCGGAATATAGTTTATGATATGATTTAAATCAAAACTTCATAGGTGCGCTTTGCGGAATATAGTTTGTGATATGATTTAAATCAAAACTTCATAGGTGCGCTTTGCGGAATATAGTTTGTGATATGATTTAAATCAAAACTTCATAGGTGCGCTTTGCGGAATATAGTTGTGATATGATTTAAATCAAAACTTATATCGCATGTCTATGAATACGTGATTGTTGGTAAACGTACCTTGTCAAGTGTGTCTGGCTGTACGAGTAATGAAAGAATAGGAAGTGTGTAGTGGGGAAGCCCACTTCAAGAGGTAG
>NW_013918520.1:0-219 GCF_000517525.1 Limulus polyphemus | reverse complement strand
ACTGGATTCATTTTCTAATATTTCTGTACATGTCTACAGGCTTAGAGACTGGATCCATTTCCAAACATTGACTACATTAAGATCTGTACAAATCAAGTTAATATATTGTGCTAGGTACTACATTAGTAATACTAATTTTCGAGTCTACATATTTTAAGGGTGTACTGGATCCATTTTCTAATATTTCTGTACATGTCTACAGGCTTAGAGACTGGATCC
>NW_013918519.1:0-219 GCF_000517525.1 Limulus polyphemus | reverse complement strand
CTTGAATACACTGATGTGTAACCTTGAATATACTGATGTGTGACCTTGAATACACTGATGTGTAACCTTGAATATACTGATGTGTGATCTTGAATACATTGATGTGTGACCTTGAATATACTGATGTGTGATCTTGAATATACTGATGTGTGATCTTGAATATACTGATGTGTGACCTTGAATATACTGATGTGTGATCTTGAATACATTGATGTGTGA
>NW_013918518.1:0-219 GCF_000517525.1 Limulus polyphemus | reverse complement strand
GTAAGTAGTCCGGTACACCGATGCTGATGTCTTGTACTTTATTGTAATAGGTAAGTAATTCGGTACACCGATGCTGATGTCTTGTACTTTATTGTAATACGTAAGTAGTTCGGTACACCGATGCTGATGTCTTGTACTTTATTGTAATAGGTAAGTAATTCGGTACACCGATGCTGATGTCTTGTACTTTATTGTAATAGGTAAGTAGTTCGGTACACC
>NW_013918517.1:0-218 GCF_000517525.1 Limulus polyphemus | reverse complement strand
AATACACAGCATTGTTAAAACTTGTGTCTTTTTATTGATAGAACACAGTATCGTTAAATCTCGTGTCTTCTTATTGACAGTACACAGTTTTGTTAAATCTCGTGTCTTCTTATTGACAGTACACAGTATCGTTAAATCCAATGGCTTGTTATTGATAGTACACAGTATCGTTAAATCTTGTGTCTTCTTATCTAAAGTGAACAGTATTGTTAAATCTA
>NW_013918516.1:0-219 GCF_000517525.1 Limulus polyphemus | reverse complement strand
TTTTTAGGGTTTATAACTAGACATATCCACACTTTGGTGTCAAGGTTTCTCAACTAGATACATCCACACTTTGTTTTTAGGGTTTATAACTAGACATATCCACACTTTGGTGTCAAGGTTTCTCAACTAGATACATCCACACTTTGTTTTTAGGGTTTTTAACTAGACATATCCACACTTTGGTGTCAAGGTTTCTCAACTAGATACATCCACACTTTG
>NW_013918515.1:0-219 GCF_000517525.1 Limulus polyphemus | reverse complement strand
ATAACAATACAAATCTAGAAAGATGGAGTTGTACTAGAAAAATTACCATAACAATACAAATCTAGAAAGATGGAGTTGTACTAGAAAAATTACCATAACAATACAAATCTAGAAAGATGGAGTTGTACTAGAAAAATTACCATAACAATACAAATCTAGAAAGACTTAATTGTGCTTGAAAGATTAACATAACAATACAAATCTAGAAAGACTTAATTG
>NW_013918514.1:0-377 GCF_000517525.1 Limulus polyphemus | reverse complement strand
GTTTGCTAGCACCTTTAGATAGTCACTGACAGGAAAAATACACAAAAATAATTAATAATCAATTACAGGATAATATAATGGACCATTTTCAAGCATCCATCATATCTCTTTAGAATTATTCAAATCAGTATTGATTTCAATGAGGGAATGTTGTTATACCCCAGTGACACGAATGTTATACAATGGTTTTAAATCAGTATTGATTTCAATAAGGGAAAGTTCTTATACCCCAGTGACACGAATGTTATACAATGGTTTTAAATCAGTATTGATTTCAGTGAGGGAATCTTGTTATACTCCAGTGACACGAATGTTATGGCATGGTTTTAAATCAGTATTGATTTCAGTGAGGGAAAGTTGTTATACTCCAATGACAC
>NW_013918513.1:0-219 GCF_000517525.1 Limulus polyphemus | reverse complement strand
TATCATTGTGAATTTTTAATAAGAGGATTTTATTTACCATCTATACATATATATATCGTTCTAAATGTTTTAATCACAAGATTTAATTACTATATATATATATCGTTGTAAATGTTTAATCAGAAGTTTTTATTTACCATATATATATATATCGATGTGAATATTTAATCGCAAGTTTTTATTTACCATGTATATATGTATATCGTTGTGAATGTTTAA
>NW_013918512.1:0-218 GCF_000517525.1 Limulus polyphemus | reverse complement strand
GAAGACACAAGATTTAACATACTGTGTACTCTCAATAAGAAGACACACGATTTAGCAATTACTGTGTACTATACTATAAAAGACAACAAGATTTAACGATACTGTGTACTGTGAGTAAGAAGACACAAGATTTAACGATACTGTGTACTGTCAATAAGAAGACACAAGATTTAACTATACTGTGTATTGTCAATAAGAAGGCACAAGATTTAACGATA
>NW_013918511.1:0-219 GCF_000517525.1 Limulus polyphemus | reverse complement strand
TAAACCAAATCAACTGTAGTAATGGCTGAAAATGGTAAAGATAATATAAACAAATCAACTGTAGTAATGGCTGAAAATGGTAAAGATAAAATAAACCCAATCAACTGTAGTAATGCTTGTGAAAATGGTAAAGATAACATAAATAAATCAACTGTAGTAATGGCTGAAAATGGTAAAGATAAAATAAACCCAATCAACTGTAGTAATGCTTGTGAAAAT
>NW_013918510.1:0-263 GCF_000517525.1 Limulus polyphemus | reverse complement strand
TCGACTTTCATAACTGTCTTTTTAGGCCTTCTTAGACTAGATATTTTTAACTTTGATAGAGGTATTTTTAATGTTTCTTACGCTATATTTTAATGACTTTCATAATGGTATATTAAATCCTTCTTAAACTATATTTTGTCGACTGTTCTATCGGTCTTTTACTCTTCCGTCAACTAAATTTTGTTGACATTGATATGGGTAATTTTAGCCAGTTTTCCACTACAAAATATAAAAGTCGTTATAACAGTCGGTTCTTCCTTCCT
>NW_013918509.1:0-219 GCF_000517525.1 Limulus polyphemus | reverse complement strand
CTGTTAATGAGTTAGCATTAGATGTACTATGGTAGAGTAGGTTGTTAATGAGTTAGCAGTGGATATATTATATTAGAGTAGGCTGTTCATGAGTTAGTAGTAGGTATTCTATAATAGAGTAGGCTGTTTATGAGTTAGCAGTAGGTGTACTGTAGTAGAGTAGGTTGTTAATGAGTTAGCAGTAGATGTACTATAGTAGAGTAGGTTGTTAAAGAGTTA
>NW_013918508.1:0-219 GCF_000517525.1 Limulus polyphemus | reverse complement strand
ATACAACATGTTCCTGATAAAACAGCTGGTGTACAAGTATAAAACACCATGTTTAATATACTACATGTACCTGATAAAACAGCTGGTGTACAAGTATAAAACACCGTGTTTAATATACTACATGTTCCTGATAAAACAGCTGGTGTACAAGCTTAAAACACCATGTTTAATATACTACATGTTCCTGATAAAACAGCTGGTGTACAACTATAAAACATC
>NW_013918507.1:0-219 GCF_000517525.1 Limulus polyphemus | reverse complement strand
GTCGTTGTACCAGACATTATAAATAACAGTTCCTTCGTGTCGTTGTACCAGACATTATAAATAACAGTTCCTTCGTGTCGTTGTACCAGACATTATAAATAACAGATACTTCGTGTCGTTGTACCAGACATTATAAATAACAGATCCTTCGTGTCGTTGTACCAGACATTATAAATAACAGATCCTTCGTGTCGTTGTACCAGACATTATAAATAACAG
>NW_013918506.1:0-218 GCF_000517525.1 Limulus polyphemus | reverse complement strand
AGTACACTTCAAAGTTTTGAATCACACCTGACTGTTATGTAGTACACTACAAAGTTTTGAATCACACCTGACTGTTATGTAGTACACTTCAAAGTTTTGAATCACACCTGACTGTTATGTAGTACACTACAAAGTTTTGAATCACACCTGACTGTTATGTAGGACACTACAAAGTTTTGAATCACACCTGACTGTTATGTGGTACACTACAAAGTTTT
>NW_013918505.1:0-313 GCF_000517525.1 Limulus polyphemus | reverse complement strand
ATTCATCTTTTAGCCTTACTTGGTACAACTACTCATGAACACTTAAGTGTAGCACTAGTTACAGAATTTATAACTACCATATTCATCTTTAGCCGTTATTTGTTACAACAACTCCACGAACATCTAGGTGTAACTCTAGTTATAGAATTTATAACCACCATAATAATCGTTAGCCTTACTTGGTACATCTACTCCATGAACACCTAGGTGTAACTCGAGTTATAGAATTTAAAACCACCATACTCATCTTTAGCTTTACTTGGTACAACTACTCCATGAACACTTTGGTGTAACTCTAGTTTCCGAATTTATA
>NW_013918504.1:0-219 GCF_000517525.1 Limulus polyphemus | reverse complement strand
GAATAAACCAGTTTTATTTAAGAAAGAACTTGTATCTGTAAAGTTTCTTCGGAAAGAATTTTTACGGAAAATTAACTAACGAACGGAGGCGTAACAATGTGTTCTGCGTCAACAAAGTACAGAATGATAGGATTTGAAACTTAAAACACTCACTTGATTACCTGAATTATTAACAATTTGATCAGATTTTACATTATCTGACCTAGTTGTACGATTTTC
>NW_013918503.1:0-501 GCF_000517525.1 Limulus polyphemus | reverse complement strand
TGTTGAAAGTTGTTTTGATCTTTAATATGTATATAATGATTTACAGGTTCACACGTTGAAAGTTGTTTTGATCTTTAATATGTATTATAATGATTTACAGGTTCACATGTTGAAAGTTGTTTTGATCTTTAATATTAACTTTCAACATATGAACCTGTAAATCATTATATACATATTAAAGATCAAAACAATTTTCAACATGTGAACCTGTAAATCATTATATACATATTAAAGATCAAAACAACTTTCAACATGTGAACCTGTAAATCATTATATATATATCGTTGAAAATTGTTTTGATCTTTAATATGTATATAATGATTTACAGGTTCACATGTTGAAAATTGTTTTGATCTTTAATATATATATATATAATGATTTACAGGTTCACATGTTGAAAGTTGTTTTGATCTTTAATATGTATATAATGATTTACAGGTTCACATGTTGAAAGTTGTTTTGATCTTTAATATATATATATATAATGATTTACAGGTTCAC
>NW_013918502.1:0-219 GCF_000517525.1 Limulus polyphemus | reverse complement strand
ATGCCACATTTCTAGAACTATCCTGTACCTTGGCGAATGCTCTAGCATTTACTAGATATAGGGTAGTCTGGTATATAAAAGAGGGTGACAACGTGACGGAATAAGAATGTGTGTGTGTAGATAGTGAGTAATTGAACTGCAGTCAGAAGTATTGTTGACGTTTGTTGATATAGCGTTTGTTATAGAGCGATTGTTGAAAATAAGTGTATCGTAAAGTTG
>NW_013918501.1:0-219 GCF_000517525.1 Limulus polyphemus | reverse complement strand
GACAGTACAGAGTATCGTTAAATCTAGTGTCTTCTTATTGACAGTACACAGTATCGTTAAATCTTGTGTCTTCTTATTGACAGTACACAGTATCGTTAAATCTTGTGTCTTCTTATTAATAGTACACAGTATCGTTAAATCTTGTTTCTTTTATTAACAGTACACAGTATTGTTAAATCTTGTGTCTTCTTATTGACAGTACAGAGTATCGTTAAATCT
>NW_013918500.1:0-219 GCF_000517525.1 Limulus polyphemus | reverse complement strand
TATGGTAAAAAAACTTCTGTTAAAAATTCATATCGATATTTATATATGTGGTAAATAAAAACTTCTATTAAACATTCTAAACGATATATATACATATGTAAATATGTGGTAAATAAAAACTTTTGTTTAAAAATTCATGTCGACATTGATATATATGGTAAATAAAAACTTCTGATTAAACATTCACATCTATATATACATATGATAAATAAATATTCT
>NW_013918499.1:0-219 GCF_000517525.1 Limulus polyphemus | reverse complement strand
TCACAAAATAGTCCTTGCTATACCACAAAATAGTCCTTGCTATATCACAAAATAGTCCTTGCTATACCACAAAATAGTCCTTGCTATATCACAAATAGTCCTTGCTATATCACAAAATAGTCCTTGCTATACCACAAAATAGTCCTTGCTATATCACAAAATAGTCCTTGCTATACCACAAAATAGTCCTTGCTATATCACAAAATAGTCCTTGCTATA
>NW_013918498.1:0-218 GCF_000517525.1 Limulus polyphemus | reverse complement strand
TCCAAAACGCTACATTAATTTCTTAACAAGCTAATATTTCAACCCTTATGAGTGTGAATAGACTACTACATCAAAGTTATTAAAATCTTTAACATTAAAATCTTTAAAATGCCAATAACGTCTCTACACTAATGGTCAACCTTTTTATTTGTTCATGTTAGGTTTCTTTTTCTTGATTAAAATGGATTCTTTAATTTTAGATAAGATGTTATCTGTTT
>NW_013918497.1:0-488 GCF_000517525.1 Limulus polyphemus | reverse complement strand
TCAAAGCCTGTTGGCATGCACCACCTTTGGCTTATGTGGTCGGCGAGGTTTTATTCGGAAAGTCACGTCTGAGAGACGATCCACTATGTCATATGGGTCTTCCCATAGATAAGACAACTTAGGAGACTTTCCTTTGGTCTTCCTGGGATTATACAACCACACTTTGTCTCCTGGTACAAAGCTGACTTCAGTAGATTTCTTATCAATGTGATTACTTCTGTAAAAAAATCTAATGATAAGGCGGCTGTTAAATGTAGAACTTGAATTTCAATATTGATAATTTCAAAATTCTTCTAAATTATTTGTTGTATTATTAATGGAAAATAATTATTAATTGTAAAGGAAAAGAGTATCACTTAACACGTGTTTATATAAAACTGATAGACAAACATTATGATATTTAAAAACTTTTGATTTTCTATTGTATGCTACTTGAATCACTAAGGTTTTTGACAGTTTCAAATTTATAACGTTCTTAAACAAACAGG
>NW_013918496.1:0-219 GCF_000517525.1 Limulus polyphemus | reverse complement strand
CCCACAGTATCCAATTTAAAATGTATTAATATGTCTATCATGTACCCACAGTATCCAATTTAAAATGCATTAATATGCTTACCAATTACCCACAGTATCCAATTTAAAGTGAATTAATATGCTTACCAAATACCCACAGTATCCAATTTAAAATGAATTGATATGTTTATCATGTACCCACAGTATCCAATTTAAAATTAATTAATATGCTTACCGATT
>NW_013918495.1:0-219 GCF_000517525.1 Limulus polyphemus | reverse complement strand
ACACATTATTGCTAAATCGTATGTCTTCTTATTGATAGTACACAGTATTGTTAAATATTGTGTCATCTTAATGACAGTACAAAGTATCGTTAAATCTTGTGTCTTCTTACTGAGATTACACAGTATTGTTAAATCTTGAGTCTTCTTATTGACAGTACACAGTATCGTTAAATCTTGTGGCTTCTTATTGACAGTACACAGTAACGTTAAATCTTGTGT
>NW_013918494.1:0-219 GCF_000517525.1 Limulus polyphemus | reverse complement strand
GAGAGAGATACAACACTTTCATTGCACAGCTTAAACAGATACGAGTCATATCTGTGACATTATGCTGGTAAATTAAGGAATAGCTGCCAAGTGAGCACTTGTGACTGTAGTAATTGAAGTCCAGGAACTACACAATCTCAAGAAGCCCATAGGTGTTGGAGAGTAAATAACAGGTCTAAAGCACAAATAAATACAATTGAAAGCAATAATTTTTTTGGA
>NW_013918493.1:0-422 GCF_000517525.1 Limulus polyphemus | reverse complement strand
AAGTTACAGATTTAGCTGAAGGTGTTCCCACCTTCAGCTAAATCTATAACTTTCCCCTAATGAACACCTTCAGCTAAATCAGTAACTTTCCTCCGATGAACACCTTCAGCTAAATCTTTAACTTCCCCTAATGAACACCTTCAGCTAAATCTATAACTTTCCCCTAATGAACACCTTCAGCTAAATCTATAACTTTCCTCCGATTTCATTAGGGGAAGTTACAGATTTAGCTGAAGGTGTTCACTTGTGGAAAGTTACAGATTTAGCTGAAGGTGTTCACTTGTGGAAAGTTATAGATTTAGCTAAAGGTGTTCACTTGTGGAAAGTTACAGATTTAGCTGAAGGTGTTCATTAGGGGAAAGTTATAGATTTAGCTGAAGGTGTTCACTTATGGAAAGTTACAGATTCAGCTGAAGGTGTTC
>NW_013918492.1:0-219 GCF_000517525.1 Limulus polyphemus | reverse complement strand
ATAACATGTAACATGAATCATAACCAGCTTCTGACACTTCTAAAACTTCAAAACCGGGTAATACGTCTTGCCCACCGCCTCCTTCACTACACACCAGCATGCTATGTAGAAAAACACACTTCTCTACATATTACAAAAGAGCCACCTACCGAAATTCAACCACAGCCGTATTTCACAAATCCTCTGCTACCCCCAAACAATAGTAAAATATCTATCCCC
>NW_013918491.1:0-220 GCF_000517525.1 Limulus polyphemus | reverse complement strand
TTAACAATACTGTGTAATGTCAATAAGAAGACACAAGATTTAACGATACTGTGCACTGTCAATAAGAAGACACAAGATTTAACGATACTGTGTCCTGTCAATAAGAAGACACAAGATTTAACGATACTGTGTACTGTCAAAGAGAAGACACAATATTCAACGATAATGTGTACTGTCAGTAAAAAAAACACAAGATTTAACAAAAATGTGTCCTGTCATT
>NW_013918490.1:0-219 GCF_000517525.1 Limulus polyphemus | reverse complement strand
CTTTCCTCTATATAAAAACAACCTGAGGCCTTGATACAACACCTTTCTATGTCGGCCTTCCTCTATATAAAAACAACCTGATGCCTTGATACAACCCTTTCTTTGTCGGCCTTCCTCCATATAAAAACAACCTGAGGACTTGATACAACACCTTACTATGTCGGCCTTCCTCTATATAAAAACAACCTGATGCCTTGATACAACCCCTTTCTATGTCGG
>NW_013918489.1:0-239 GCF_000517525.1 Limulus polyphemus | reverse complement strand
TATACATAGCAAAAAAGGTTTAAGATCCATTAATATAGAACCCTCTGATAGCAAGAAATCTATAACAGAAAAATATCAAAAAGCTTCACTTCAGTACACATTCTCTTTCAGAAAGCCAATAAAGTAGTAACAAAATGGACCACAAAAGTCTCAAGAATGATAACATGAACATAGAGTTTTGCATGTAAATACGCAAGTACGCAACGAACGTTCAAAAAAAAATTCGAGAAGATTAGTCC
>NW_013918488.1:0-629 GCF_000517525.1 Limulus polyphemus | reverse complement strand
TTAATTCAGCTTGGATAGTAGCTAGTGTTACCTTACAATTCATCCAGCATGGATAGTAGCTAGTGTTACCTTACAATTCATTCATCTTGGATAGTAGCTAGTGTTACCTTACAATTCATTCAGCTTGGATAGTAGCTAGTGTTACCTTAGCTACTATCCAAGCTGAATGAATTGTAGTGTTACCTTACAATTCATCCAGATGGGATAGTAGCTAGTGTTACCTTACAATTAGTTGAATGGGATAGTAGCTATTGTTACCTTACAATTCATTCAGCATGGATAAGGTAATATAGCTACTATCCAAGCTGAATGAATTGTAAGGAAATACTAGCTACTATCCCATCTGGATGAATTGTAAGGTAACACTAGCTACTATTCAAGCTGAATGAATTGTAAGGTAACACTAGCTACTAATTCATTCAGCTGAATAGTAGCTAGTGTTACCTTACAATTCATTCAGCTTGAATAGTAGCTAGTGTTACCTTACAATTCATCCAGATGGAATTGTAGCTAGTATTTCCTTACAATTCATTCAGTTTGGATAGTAGATAGTATTATCTTACAATTCATTAAGCTTGGATAGCAGCTAGTGTTACTTTACAATTCATTGAGCTTGGATAATAGCTAGT
>NW_013918487.1:0-218 GCF_000517525.1 Limulus polyphemus | reverse complement strand
ATATATGGGTGGAGAGTTAATAGTTTTATTACAAGTAAAAATATCAGTCTTTAGAAACTGAACTTCTCATACACGGTACGAAGATGTTTGTTTAAAACAGAGAATTGATATATGGGTGGAGAGTTAATTGTTTTATTACAAGTAAAAAATATCAGTCTTTAGAAACTGAACTTCTCATACACGGTACGAAGATGTTTGTTTAAAACAGAGAATTGATA
>NW_013918486.1:0-218 GCF_000517525.1 Limulus polyphemus | reverse complement strand
GTTATCGCGCTAACTTGTACATGTAAGTAGATTAATTATACGTTAACATTGTAGTACTGTTGTTAAGAGAGGTATAACATCAATTGTAAACGTGAGCCTAAACAACTAAGATATCGCGCTAACTTGTACATGTAAGTGGATTAATTATACGTTAACATTGTAGTATTGTTGTTAAGAGAGGTATAACGTCAATTGTAAACGTGAGCCTAAACAACTGA
>NW_013918485.1:0-212 GCF_000517525.1 Limulus polyphemus | reverse complement strand
TCTTGTGTCTTTTTATTGACAGTACACAGTATCGTTAAATCTTGTGTCTTCTTATTGACAGTACACAGTATTGTTAAATCTTGTGTCTTCTTATTGACAGTACACAGTATCGTTAAATCTTGTGTCTTCTTATTGACAGTACACAGTATCGTTAAATCTTGTGTCTTCTTATTGACAGTACACATTATCGTTGAATATTGTGTCTTCTTATT
>NW_013918484.1:0-218 GCF_000517525.1 Limulus polyphemus | reverse complement strand
GAGTGGTGGCAGCTAGGTGGTGAACAAAGGAATGGAAAACAAGTGGTGGCAGCTAGATGGTGAACAAAGCAATGGTAAACGAGTGGTAGCAGCTAGGTGGTGAACAAAGAATGATAAACGAGTAGTGGCAGCTAGATGGTGAACTTAGGAATGGTAAACGAGTGGTGGCAGCTAGATGGTGAACTTAGGAATGATAAACGAGTGGTAGCAGCTAGGTT
>NW_013918483.1:0-215 GCF_000517525.1 Limulus polyphemus | reverse complement strand
GATACTGTGTACTGTCAAATAGAAGACACTAAGATTTAACGATACTGTGTACTGTCAATAAGAAGACACTAAGATTTAACGATACTGTGTACTGTCAATAAGATGAGACAATATTCGACGATAATGTGTACTAGTACAGTAAGAAAACACAAGATTTAACAATAATGTGTCCTGTCAATAAGAAGACACAAGATTTAACGATACTGTGTACTTTC
>NW_013918482.1:0-219 GCF_000517525.1 Limulus polyphemus | reverse complement strand
GATGGGCGTCGCTCAACACCAACCGCTACTGGTCTCCTTGAGGCCAACTTGTTGGTAATATTCTTCCTACACTGGTTCCTCAAATGTCCGTGCTTTCCACAGTTCCAACAACCTTTCTGGATACCAGCCTTTCCTGCTGTGGCACCTCCCCTGTGTTGAAGTTGCCAGCATTGAGCTCTCTTGTGCCCAGGTTTGTTACAGTGCCAGCAAAGTTCCTCA
>NW_013918481.1:0-218 GCF_000517525.1 Limulus polyphemus | reverse complement strand
TAAGCACTATCGGGTATTTTTCTATTAATTTTGCGTCAAAAAAACACTTTTTTCCATTTTCCTAAAAAATTCATATTTTCACCTAAAACCAAAGGCTATAGCCCATGTTTTTTTCTCAAATTTTGAAAAAAATAGATTTTCTTCATATTTCAATAAAAAGATGACCTTGATGTAAGACTTTCAAAATAGAGATCCTTTTATCAAAATCTCTAATAGTT
>NW_013918480.1:0-271 GCF_000517525.1 Limulus polyphemus | reverse complement strand
GTAATAATTTAATGTTTTACTTACATGAAACATCACCTTAATGTTAAACTTAATTTAATGTAATAATTTAATGTTTTACTTACATGAAACATCACCTTAATGTTAAACTTAATGTAATGTAATAATTTAATGTTTTACTTACATGAAACTCACCTTAATGTTAAACTTAATGTAATGTAATAATTTAGTGTTTTACTTACATGAAACGTTATCACTTTAATGTTAAACTTAATGTAATGTAATAATTTAGTGTTTTACTTACATGACGTTA
>NW_013918479.1:0-219 GCF_000517525.1 Limulus polyphemus | reverse complement strand
GGGTTAGTGAAAGTTCAATTTTTTTAGCTTTTATAGTGACATAATGTTTTTCGTCAATGTTATAATGTTTCAATTTTGAGTTTTCCGACGAAATAAGCACTATCGGATATTTTTCTATTAATTTTGCGTCAAAAAAACACTTTTTTCCATTTTTTAAAAAAATTCATATTTTCACGAAAAACCAAAGGCAATAGCCCATGTTTTTTCCCAAATTTTTTG
>NW_013918478.1:0-469 GCF_000517525.1 Limulus polyphemus | reverse complement strand
TCACTAACAAGCCACAAGAATTAACAACTGTGTACTATCACTAACAAGCCAAAAGATTTAAAGATACTGTGTACTGTCAATAACAAGACACAAGATTTAACGATAGTGTTTACTGTCAATAAGAAGACACTAGATTTAACAATACTCTGTACTGTCAATAAGAAGACAAAAACAAGATTTAAAGATACAGTACACAGTCAATAAGAAGACACAATATTTAACGAGTACACACTATGTCAATAAGAAGACATTAGATTTAACAATACTGTGTACTGTCAATAAGAAGACACAAGATTTAACGATACTGTGTACTGTCAAAAAGAAGATAAAAGATTTAACAATACTGTGTACTGTCAATAAGAAGACACAAAATTTAATGATACTGTGTACTGTCAATAAGAAGACACAAGATTTACGCTACTGTGTACTGTCAATAAGAAGACACAAGATTATAACGATACTGTGTGCT
>NW_013918477.1:0-394 GCF_000517525.1 Limulus polyphemus | reverse complement strand
TTGACAGTAACACAGTATCGATAAATCTTGTGTCTTCTTATTGCCAGTACACAGTATCGTTAAATCTTGTTCTTCTTATTGAAAGTATACTGTGTAAGATTTAAAAAGAAGACAAAACGATACTGTGTACTGTCAATAAGACACGAGATTTATTTAACGAAACTGTGTACTGTCAATAAGAAGACAAAAGAGTTAACGATATTGTGTACTTTCAATAAGAAGACACAAGATAAAACAATACTGTGTACTGTCAATAAGAAGACACAGGATTTAACGATACTGTGTACTGTCAATAAGAAGAAACAAGATTTAACAATACTGTGTACTCTCAATAAGAAGACACACGATTTAGCAATACTGTGTACTATTTCTTGTGTCTTCTTATTGACAGTAC
>NW_013918476.1:0-220 GCF_000517525.1 Limulus polyphemus | reverse complement strand
ACTCTTGTATTAGGTAATATCTTATACAGTAGCCCAGATTAACTCAGCTTTACTCTTGATTAGGTAATATCTTATTCAGTAGCCCCGAGTAACTTAGCTTTACTCTTGATTAAGGTAATATCTTATACAGTAGCCCCCGAGTAACTCAGCTTTACTCTTGATTAGGTAATATCTTATTCAGTAGCCCCGAGTAACTCAGCTTTACTCTTGATTAGATAAT
>NW_013918475.1:0-219 GCF_000517525.1 Limulus polyphemus | reverse complement strand
CATTATTTATAAAGTGATAAAGTAAAATGTCATGAAGTTTTAAATTGCGTAGTATCTACGCAAAGAGAAATTTGAAACATTCTAAACGGTTTGGCATTAATCAATTCAGATATTATTTTATTAATCATGGTTTCAATTTGGGAAGGAAGTTTCAAGATATTGATATTGTTGCGTCAGCGAGTCACATGACTACAGTGACGCAACGTTTCTAGAACTATC
>NW_013918474.1:0-219 GCF_000517525.1 Limulus polyphemus | reverse complement strand
ACAAGATTTAACGATACTATGTACTTTCAATAAGAAGACACAAGATTTAACAATACTGTGTCCTGTCAATAAGAAGACACAATGTTCAACGATAATGTGTACTGTCAGTAAGAAAATACAAGATTTAACAATAATGTGTACTGTCAATAAGAAGACACAATATTCAACGATAATGTGTACTGTCAGTAAGAAAACATAAGATTTAACAATAATGTGTCA
>NW_013918473.1:0-219 GCF_000517525.1 Limulus polyphemus | reverse complement strand
AAATAACTGATTACTTATAATTTCATTTGTTAATGTAACATTTGTATTAAGTTCGTCATTTTTATTTAAGATTATATCTTTTTTCAATTATATATATATATATATAAGTGAATATTACTTGTTGAACCATATATTGTCAATCCATAACCTATAACAGATTCTGCTAAAGATACATAAATTATTATTTTTACACCGCCCCCCCCCCAGTGGCACAACGGC
>NW_013918472.1:0-215 GCF_000517525.1 Limulus polyphemus | reverse complement strand
GGTTAACTAAAAATCATGTTAACTTGTATACAGAATGATTACCTAAAATCATGTTAACTTGTAAACAGAATCCTTCTTTAAAATCACGTTAACTTGTAAACAGAATGATTACCTAAAATCACGTTAACTTATAAACAGAATGGTTCTCTAAAATTATGTTAACTTGTAAACAGAATGGTTAACTAAAATCATGTTAGCTTGTAAACAGAATGGTT
>NW_013918471.1:0-220 GCF_000517525.1 Limulus polyphemus | reverse complement strand
ACAGGTTCCACAACTGACAACAAATTAATTAGTATAAAGTGAACACAGGTTCTACATCTGACATTAAAAGATGTTGATATAAAGTAAAACACAGGTTCCACATCTGACAACAAAAGACATTAATATAAAGTGAAACACAGGGTCTAAAATTCACAACAAAGGATGTTCGTATAAAGTAAAACACAGGTTCTACATCTGAAAACAAAGGGTATTGGTATAA
>NW_013918470.1:0-219 GCF_000517525.1 Limulus polyphemus | reverse complement strand
GTATTATTTATTATATCTATATTATATTATTTATTATATCTATATTATATTATTTGTTATATCTATATTATATTATTTATATTATATTATTTATTATATTTATATTGTATTATTTATTATATCTATATTATATTATTTATTATATTTATATTATATTATTTATTATATTTATATTGTATTATTTATTATATCTATGTTATATTATTTATTATATCTATG
>NW_013918469.1:0-238 GCF_000517525.1 Limulus polyphemus | reverse complement strand
ATTTAACGATACTGTGTAGTATCAATAAGAAGACACAATTTTCAACGATAATGTGTACTGTCAGTAAGAAAACACAAGATTTAACGATACTGTGTCCTGTCAATAAGAAGACACCAGATTTAACGATACTGTGTACTGTCAAAAAGAAGACACAAGATTTAACGATACTGTGTACTGTCAATAAGAAGACACCATTTTTAACGATACTGTGTACTGTCAATAAGAAGACACAAGATTT
>NW_013918468.1:0-219 GCF_000517525.1 Limulus polyphemus | reverse complement strand
CAAGATTTAACGATACTGTGTACTG
Organism: Limulus polyphemus; assembly: GCF_000517525.1. NCBI lineage: Eukaryota > Metazoa > Arthropoda > Merostomata > Xiphosura > Limulidae > Limulus > Limulus polyphemus. Next base: position 194 of record NW_013918468.1, on the reverse strand, counting down.
TCAATAAGAAGACACAAGATTTAACAATAATGTGTACTGTCAATAAGAAAACACTAGATTTAACGATAGTGTGTACTGTCAATACGAAGACACAAGATTTAACGATACTGTGTACAGTCAATAAGAAGACACAAGATTTAACGATACTCTGTACTCTCAATAAGAAGACTCAAGATTTAACGATACTGTGTACT
>NW_013918467.1:0-219 GCF_000517525.1 Limulus polyphemus | reverse complement strand
TTGCCGATCACATTTTATCTGGAAAGTCACGTCTGAGAGACGATCCACTATGTCATATGAGCCTTTCCATGGAGAAGACAACTCAGGAGACTTCCCTTTGGTCTTCCTGAAATTATACAACCACACCTTGTCTCCTGGTTCAAGGCTGACTTCAGTAGATCTCTTATCATAAGATAGCTTCATCGAATCAGCAGACGTTCTCAAGTTTGAATGCACTTG
>NW_013918466.1:0-405 GCF_000517525.1 Limulus polyphemus | reverse complement strand
TTGTTTAAATACTGTAAAACTTGATAAGAATTCTTTAACATAGTGAATTGTTCTACAGTTAACCTTATGTTCTTATCTCTACTGTTTAGATACTGTAAAACGTGACAAGAATTTCTTAACATAGTGAATAGTTTACAGTTAACCTTATATTATTATCTCTACTGTTTAAATACTGTAAAACGTGACAAAGAATTCTTTAACATAGTGAATTGTTCTACAGTTAACCTTATGTTCTTATCTCTACTGTTTAAATACTGTAAAACTTGACAAGAATTCCTTAACATAGTGAATTGTTCTACAGTTAACCTTATGTTCTTATCTCTACTGTTTAGATACTGTAAAACTTGACAAGAATTCCTTAACATAGTGAATAGTTGACAGTTAACCTTATGTTCTTATCTCTAC
>NW_013918465.1:0-289 GCF_000517525.1 Limulus polyphemus | reverse complement strand
TTGGGACTATTCGTCAGTAGCATACCTAAAGCTAGCTCTGGGACTATTTGTCAGTAGCATACCTAAAGCTAGCTTTGGGACTATTCGTCAGTAGCATACCTAAAGCCTGCTCTGGGACTATTCGTCAGTAGCATACCTAAAGCTAGCTCTGGGACTATTCGTCAGTAGCATACCTAAAGCTAGCTCTGGGACTATTTGTCAGTAGCATACCTAAAGCTAGCTCTGGGACTATTTGTCAATAGCATACCTAAAGCTAGCTCTGGGACTATTCATCAGTAGCATACCTAAA
>NW_013918464.1:0-245 GCF_000517525.1 Limulus polyphemus | reverse complement strand
AGTTTCTGGTGACTACGTTAATGACAGTACATCGCATAGAGTGGAAAAAAATGTTGTAAACTTCAAGTTAGTTTCTGGTGACTACGTTAATGGCAGTACACCGCATAGAGTGGAAAAAAATGTTGTAAACTTCATGTTAGTTTCTGGTGACTACGTTAATGGCAGTACACCGCATAGAGTGGAAAAAAATGTCAACTTCATGTCAGTTTCTGGTGACTACGTTAATGACACTACACCGCATAGAG
>NW_013918463.1:0-219 GCF_000517525.1 Limulus polyphemus | reverse complement strand
GCTACACCTAGGTGTTCGTGGAGTTGTTGTACTAAAAAACGCTAAAGATGAGTATGGTGGTTATGACTTCGGTAACTAGAATTAGACCTAGGTGTTCGTGGAGTTCTTTTACCAAGTAGGGCTAAAGGTAAGTATGGTGGTTACACATGCGCTAACTAGGTGTGCATGGAGTAGTTGTATCAATAAGGCTAAAGACGAGTATGTTGGTTATAAATTCAG
>NW_013918462.1:0-203 GCF_000517525.1 Limulus polyphemus | reverse complement strand
TGTTCATTTCACAGATATGTTTTAATTCTTGTTCCTAATTTGTTGGTTGTGTCACATGTATACATACAATATGGATATCCTGTGTGTTCATTTCACAGATATTGTTTTAATTCTTGTTCCTAATTTGTTGGTTGTGTCACATGTACACATACAATATGGATATCCTGTGTGTTCATTTCACAGATATTGTTTTAATTCTTGTT
>NW_013918461.1:0-219 GCF_000517525.1 Limulus polyphemus | reverse complement strand
ATAAATCAGAAAGAGCAAAGGTCCTAAGCTGAGCCCTGAGGTACCCCACTTGTGACATTAATCCAATTTGACTGAACAACCCTCTGCTTTCTTCCATCTAACCACTCGTATAAATCAGAAAGAGCAAAGGTCCTAAGACTGAGCCCTGAGGTACCCCACTTGTGACATTAATCCAATTTGACTGAACAACCCTCTGCTTTCTTCCATCTAACCACTCGT
>NW_013918460.1:0-265 GCF_000517525.1 Limulus polyphemus | reverse complement strand
CCTAGGTGTTCAAAGTTTCTGAATTTATATCCACCATACTCATCTTTAGTCTTATTTGGCACAACTACTGCATGAACACCTAGGTATAACTCTAGTTACCGCATTTGTAACCACCATACTCATCTTATTCGTTATTTGGTTCAAGAACTCCACGAATACCTAGGTGTAACTCTAGTTACCGAATTTATAACCACCATACTCATCTTTAGCCTTACTTGGTACAACTACTCCAAGAGTTACACCTAGGTGTTCATGGAGTAGTTGT
>NW_013918459.1:0-283 GCF_000517525.1 Limulus polyphemus | reverse complement strand
AACACTCCTGAAGTTAAGGTAGTTTTAACTAAGGTTAACACTCCTGAAGTTAAGGTAGTTTTAAAACTAAGGTCAACACTCCTGAAGTTAAGGTAGTTTTAACTAAGGTCAACACTCCTGTTTTAAGGTAGTGTTACACCTCCGTTCGTTAGTTAATTTTCCGTAAATTCGTTCCGACAAAACTTTAGCGACACAAGTCCTTTCTTAAATAAAACTGGTTTATTCTTTCCGAATACAACTTTACGATACACTTAATTTCACCAGTCGCTCTATAACAAACGTT
>NW_013918458.1:0-271 GCF_000517525.1 Limulus polyphemus | reverse complement strand
TAATGTATAACATTTTCTACAATAATAGCGTCTTCACATTATACAGTACGTTATACAGTACGTTCTACAATAATAGCGTCTTCACATTTTACAGTAGGTTCTGCAATAAAAGCGTCTTCATAATGTATAACATTTTCTACAATAATAGCGTCTTCACATTATACAGTACGTTCTACAATAATAGCGTCTTCACATTTTACAGTAGGTTCTGCAATAAAAGCGTCTTCATAATGTATAACATTTTCTACAACAATACGTCTTCAGATTTTAC
>NW_013918457.1:0-562 GCF_000517525.1 Limulus polyphemus | reverse complement strand
GGCCACAAACTGTTCTTCTAGTCACTGGTATTACCACCTACTAAATAAGGGTAATCATTACCAGTCACAAACTGTTCTTCTAGTCACTGGTATTACCACCTACTAAATAAGGGTAATCGATTACCAGTCACAAACTGTTCTTCTAGTCACTGGTATGACCACCTACTAAATAAGGGTAATCATTACCAGTCACAAACTGTTCTTCTAGTCACCATACCAGTGACTAGAAGAACAGTTTGTGACTGGTAATGATTACCCTTATTTAGTAGGTGGTCATACCAGTGACTAGAATAACAGTTTGTGACTGGTAATGATTACCCTTATTTAGTAGGTGGTAATACCAGACCACCTACTAAATAAGGGTAATCATTACCAGTCACAAACTGTTCTTCTAGTCACTGGTATTACCACCTACTAAATAAGGGTAATCATTACCAGTCACAAACTGTTATTCTAATCACTGGTATGATCATCTACTAAATAAGGGTAATCATTACCAGTCACAAACTGTTCTTCTAGTCACTGGTATGACCACCTACTAAATAAGGGTAATCATTACCAG
>NW_013918456.1:0-219 GCF_000517525.1 Limulus polyphemus | reverse complement strand
TAAGAGCAGTCCAAGAGCTGTCTATCCATCTATTGGATCCGATAAGAGTAGCCCAAGAGTTGTCTATCCATCTTCTCGATCCGATAAGAGCAGCCCAAGAGTTGTCTATCCATCTTCTCGATCCGATAAGAACAGCCCAAGAGTTCTCTATCCATCTATTCGATCCGATAAGAACAGCCCAAGAGTTGTCTATCCATCTATTCGATCCGATAAGAGCAG
>NW_013918455.1:0-389 GCF_000517525.1 Limulus polyphemus | reverse complement strand
GTGGGAACACCACTAAGTATAACCTTTTATAGCTTGACTTGTCGATGATCCATCTTGTCCTTGTGTTTGGGGGAACACCATTAAGTATAACCTTTTATAGCTTGACTAGTCGATGATCTATCTTGGCCTTGTGTGTGGGGAACACCACTAAGTATAACCTTTTATAGCTTGACTAGTCGATGATCCATCTTGGCCTTGTGTATGGGGAAAACCACTAAGTATAACCTTTTATAGCTTGACTTGTAATCCAGTTGTGTAGATTTGGTAATAACACCTAGTGTAATCCAGTTGTGTAGATTTGGTAATAACATCTAGTGTAATCCAGTTGTGTAGATTTGGTAATAACATCTAGTGTAATCCAGTTGTGTAGATTTGGTAATAACACCTAG
>NW_013918454.1:0-219 GCF_000517525.1 Limulus polyphemus | reverse complement strand
AGGACGAATAGGATAAAGACTCGAGTTATATACAAACAATGCTATTTAGATTTTATCTTCAAACATATAGATAATATTGTTACCAGGACGAATAGGATAAAGAGTCGAGTTATATACAAACAATGCTATTTAGATTTTATCTTCAAACATATAGATAATATTGTTACCAGGACGAATAGGAGTGTGGATCCAATAATGGTTTTACAGGGTATTAGTGTA
>NW_013918453.1:0-420 GCF_000517525.1 Limulus polyphemus | reverse complement strand
GTTCTGTAACCAAGATCGCTCAAACTGACTCGTGTCAAACAAAACCGTTTCTAAGGTGATGGACTCAAAGTGGTACAACCCAGAAGGTGGTACAAAATATCTTCTGTAACCAAGATTGCTCAAACTGACTCGTGTCAAACAAAACCGTTTCTAAGGTGATGGACTCAAAGTGGTACAACCCAGAAGGTGGTACAAAATATCTTCTGTAACCAAGATCGCTTAAACTGACTGTGTCAAACAAAACCGTTTCTAAGGTGATGAACTCAAAGTGGTACAACCCAGAAGGTGGTACAAAATATCTTCTGTAACCAAGATTGCTCAAACTGACTCGTGTCAAACAAAACCGTTTCTAAGGTGATGGACTCAAAGTGGTACAACCCAGAAGGTGGTACAAAATAATCTTCTGTAACCAAGATCGCT
>NW_013918452.1:0-219 GCF_000517525.1 Limulus polyphemus | reverse complement strand
CACAGTGTTACATTCTACAGCCCGGTACACTGTGTCACATTCCACAGCACGGTACACTGTGTCACATTCTACAGTTCGGTACACAGTGTTACATTCTATTGCTAGATGTACTGTGTTACATTCCACAGCACGGTACACAGTGTTACATTCTACAGCCCGGTACACTGTGTCACATTCTACAGCTCGATATACTGTGTCACATTCCACATCACGGTACAC
>NW_013918451.1:0-219 GCF_000517525.1 Limulus polyphemus | reverse complement strand
AAATCCATACGCAGTGAATATTTGTAGGATGTGTAGGATGACGATGTTAACATTTACAAGGAAACGTAACTAAAACCTGAAGTTAAGGACGTAATAAAAGCTAAATAGTTCAAGATTAAAAGTTTATCTAGAAATATTAGAACTGTAATCAATCCAACTAAAACGATATACAAGTTTAATGTTGAAATCCATACGCAGCGAATATTTGTAGGATGACAA
>NW_013918450.1:0-219 GCF_000517525.1 Limulus polyphemus | reverse complement strand
GCCTAAACGTCACGTTAGTGAAGCCTATACAATGTGTAAACTTTAGTACAATCTAATCCATAATAGTGATGCCACACGACGAGTCACACATTCGGCATGTAATGCTGTTTGAATACAAGAAGGGAAACAACGCCTCTGTAACCACAAAAAATATCAAAGAAGTTTATGAAAATATTCTGAACGTTCGTAAGTGTCAACGATGGTTCAGCAAATTTCGTT
>NW_013918449.1:0-220 GCF_000517525.1 Limulus polyphemus | reverse complement strand
GAAGTACACAGTATTGTTATATCTTTTGTCTTCTTATTGAAAGTACACAATATCGTTAAATCTTGTGTCTTCTTATTGACAGTACACAGTATCGTTAAATCTTGTATCTTCTTATTGACAGTACACAGTATCGTAAAATCTTGTGTCTTCTTATTGACAGGACACATTATTGTTAAATCTTGTGTTTTCTTACTGACAGTACATATTATCGTTGAATATT
>NW_013918448.1:0-215 GCF_000517525.1 Limulus polyphemus | reverse complement strand
AGAAATAGGCATGCCCACTAAGTAGTTGGGCAAGTGTTTGGTCATTAAGTCATTAGAAATAGATATACCCACTAAGTAGTTAGGCAAGTGTTTGGTCATTAAGTCATTAGAAATAGGCATGCCCACTAAGTAGTTTGGCAAGTGTTTGGTCATTAAGTCATTAGAAATAGGCATACCCACTAAGCAGTTAGGCAAGTGTTTGGTCATTAAGTCAT
>NW_013918447.1:0-219 GCF_000517525.1 Limulus polyphemus | reverse complement strand
GACACAAGATTTCACAATAGTGTGTACTGTCAATAAGAAGACACAAGATTTAACGATACTGTGTACTGTCAATAGGAAGACAAAAGATTTAACGATACTGTATACTGTCAATAAAAAGACACAAGATTTAACGATACTGTGTACTGTCAATAAGAATACACAAGATTTAACAATACTGTGTACTGTCAATAAGAAGACTCAATATTTAACAATACTGTG
>NW_013918446.1:0-217 GCF_000517525.1 Limulus polyphemus | reverse complement strand
TTTTAGACGGGATACCAACCAAGTCTACATTTTAGACGGGATACCAACCAAGTCTACATTTTAGATGGGATACCAACCAAGTCTACATTTTAGTCTAGATACCAACCAAGTCTACATTTTAGATGGGATACCAACCAAGTCTACATTTTAGACGGGATACCAACCAAGTCTACATTTTAGACGGGATACCAACCAAGTCTACATTTTAGAGTGGACT
>NW_013918445.1:0-595 GCF_000517525.1 Limulus polyphemus | reverse complement strand
ATAAAAGGCCATCACGTCTTCTTATCAAAAATCATTCAAACAAAATTCTAACATATAAAAGGCCATGACGTCTTCTTATCAAATAAACTCCACCTTTTGGATTCTTTTTACTCTGGGTTAGCGAAAGTTCAATTTTTTTTAGCTTTTATAGTGATATAATATTTTTCGTCAATGCTATAACTATAATGTCTGAATTTTGAATTTTCCGACGAAATAAGCTACTATAGGATATTTTTCTATTAATTTTGCGTCAAAAAAACACTTTTTTCCATTTTCCAAAAAAATTCATATTTTCACCAAAAACCAAAGGCTATAGCCCATGTTTTTTCCCAAATTTTTAAAAAAAATCTTTGTATTGAAATATGAAGAAAAACAAGCCCTTGATGTAAGACTTTCAAAATAGAGATCCTTTGACCACTGACACAACCGCCGGAAACATAACCGCTGGACACTTAACCACCGACATAACCGTCGGACACATAACCGCTGGACTCATAACCGCCGGACACTTAACCGCCAGACACTTAACCACCGACATAACCGCCGGACACTTAACCACCGGACAAATAACCACTGACACAACCGCCGGACACAT
>NW_013918444.1:0-219 GCF_000517525.1 Limulus polyphemus | reverse complement strand
ACAATAATATGATAGAGTTCCTGATATATTAATAAACAATAATATGATAGGGTTCCTGATATATTAATAAACAGTAATATGATAGGGTTCCTGATATATTAATAAACAATAATATGATAGGGTTCCTGATGTCTTAATACACAATAATATGATAGGGTTCCTGATGTCTTAATAAACAGTTATATGATAGGGTTCCTGATGTCTTAATAAACAATAATA
>NW_013918443.1:0-219 GCF_000517525.1 Limulus polyphemus | reverse complement strand
TATATATATATATATATATATATACATATATCCTCAATATAAGAATAATAAATAAATCGTTTATTTATTTTATATATATATATCCGGTTCCAGAAGTGCTGCACAATTAACGACACCCTACAAATAGCCGTTCTACTTTTGGAATTCCAGGTGGTTAGGGAGCTCGACTCGCAATATGCGGGTCGCGGGTTCGAATCCCCGTCACGCCGAACTTGCTCG
>NW_013918442.1:0-219 GCF_000517525.1 Limulus polyphemus | reverse complement strand
CGATAAGTAACATTTCGGCCTTAGGTATTGACGTATAGCACGTTATGTAGATCTGAGGCTAATATATATTCGTTGACTTTGTTTAATTTGCCTTTAAATAAAATGCAAATGAGTAAGATCTGTTGTTCTTTTAGTCAGGGCTGTTTTTCTACGATAAAAAGACAACAGATACTACAGCAAGTGCACGTCATTTACGTAGTACAAGTGTAATAAAGGAGA
>NW_013918441.1:0-219 GCF_000517525.1 Limulus polyphemus | reverse complement strand
GTTTGGTATTGGCTAATGGTTAGATTAATAATGTTTGCTATTGGCTAATGGTTAGATGAATAATATTTCCCATAAAATAGTAACAATGTTCGGTTATGGCTAATGGGGAGATGTACAATGTTTGGTATTGGCTAATGGTTAGATGAACAATATTTGGTATTGACTAATGGTTAGATGAACAATGTTAGGTATTGGCTAATGGTTAGATGAACAGTGTTT
>NW_013918440.1:0-216 GCF_000517525.1 Limulus polyphemus | reverse complement strand
TTCCAGTGGTCCTAACGTAAAGATGTGAGTATGGGTGACCTGCCTTCCAGTGGTCCTAACGTAAAGATGAGAGTATGGATGATCTGCCTTCCAGTGGTCCAAACGTAAAGATGTGAATATGGATGATCTGCCTTCCAGTGGTCCAAACGTAAAGATGTGAGTATGGATGATCTGCCTTCCAGTGGACCAAACGTAAAGATGTGAGCATGGGTGACC
>NW_013918439.1:0-216 GCF_000517525.1 Limulus polyphemus | reverse complement strand
AGATGGGGAAAGTGACGACCTGGCAAATGGTTATACGGAGAAAGTTACGGGACGTTGTGCTGCGTCAATCACATGATACTTTAATAGGAGGACATCTCAGAATTAAGAAGACATTGAGTCACCTACGACAAAGATTTTACTGGATAGGTATGAGGCGAGATGTGGAAGAATGGTGCAGGACATGCAGTACATGTAGTGCTAAAAGGGAACCCAAGC
>NW_013918438.1:0-219 GCF_000517525.1 Limulus polyphemus | reverse complement strand
AAATAACATTTATCATACCAAAGTAAAAACACAGTAATGGCAATCTAAGACGTGATATAAATAACATTTGTCATAGCAAAAGTAAAAACACAGTAATGGCAATCCAAGACGTGATATAAATAACATTTATTATAGCAAAGTAAAAACACAGTAATAAGAACCCAAGACGTGGTATAAATAACATTTATTATAGCGAAGTAAAAACACACTAATGGCAAT
>NW_013918437.1:0-219 GCF_000517525.1 Limulus polyphemus | reverse complement strand
AAACAGTGATGAAGTTATACAGTCATTTCCAAACAGTGATGAAGTTATACAGTCATTTCCAAACAGTGATGAAGTTATACAGTCATTTCCAAACAGTGATGAAGTTATGCAGTTATGTGAAAACGCCGAAAAAGATAAAACTGATAATGCTGTACAATAATGTAAAAATACTTGATTTATAAGTAATACGGTAAAGATGAAACTGCATGAAATATTTAG
>NW_013918436.1:0-217 GCF_000517525.1 Limulus polyphemus | reverse complement strand
ATGGAATTCGCCGACGTTTGTAAATGTACTCACGTATTAATAACACTTGCATCGGGTGACGTTTAGTTTGAATTTATTAATCAACATTTACACACAAAACAAACGCTGATACATCTTACACTATTTTTTGTTATTTAACTACACTCATAGAGGAGGACATGTGCATAAAAAAATGGTACAAATAAATACAATAATATACATAATTACATCAAAAAAT
>NW_013918435.1:0-401 GCF_000517525.1 Limulus polyphemus | reverse complement strand
ACCTTTCGGGAGTAAACATAATTTAATAAAATAGAACTTTTGTTCATTCAGAGTAAACATAATCCGAAAGGTGGGGTCTATTTTGTAATAGACGTCATGATCTGTTAGATGAAAACGCATCATGTCGCGTCAAAAGCCGGCTAGTGTTTATTTCGGTAGAAAATTCAATACAGAGGCATTACTACTCTTCTATTGTCTGTGCTTCTAAAAAGCACTGTTTTTAAAGTTTCAAAAAATTGATATTTTCGCCGAAAATACCAAAGCTATAGCCTTCGTTTTTTGCTAAAATTTTGAAAAAATTTATTTTTCTTCATATTTCAATACAAAGATGCCCTTGATGTGCGCTATTCAGAATGGACATCCTTTGATCGAAGTTCCCAATATTTATTCCATAATCGTAT
>NW_013918434.1:0-219 GCF_000517525.1 Limulus polyphemus | reverse complement strand
CACGTTTAGATTGAATGGTAATTTATAATCAGTTACAAGAACGTCGAATCTAAATCACTTGAAAAAAACACGGGGGTGCTTAACTTTTTTCCAGGTGTATATGTTCTCTGTAGTCTAGTCTGGATCATAGTACTTTCTACATATATTGTTTAAAGCCTACTATGTATAACAGTAGAAGCACAGTAGTTTGTATATATGTTCTCTGTAGTCTAGTCTGGA
>NW_013918433.1:0-424 GCF_000517525.1 Limulus polyphemus | reverse complement strand
GTAAGTTTATATTGACACGTTGACAACCAGCTTAGATCACGTGTAAACACATCATTCAAGTTATAATTCACAGCTGGAGTATGATGTTGCTTGTTATGCTATACTTCTCAATAAGTTTATATTGACACGTTGACATCCAGCTTAGATCACATGTAAACACATCATACAAGTTATAATTCACAGCTGGAGTATGATGTTGCTTGTTATGCTATACTTCTCAGTAAGTTTATATTGACACGTTGACAACCAGCTTAGATCACGTGTCAACACATCATTCAAGTTATAATTCACAGCTGGAGTATGATGTTGCTTGTTATGCTATACTTCTCAGTAAGTTTATATTGACACGTTGACAACCAGCTTAGATCACGTGTAAACACATCATACAAGTTATAATTCACAGCTGGAGTATGATGTTGCTTGT
>NW_013918432.1:0-219 GCF_000517525.1 Limulus polyphemus | reverse complement strand
ATGTGTTATCAAGAATCACCCTGTATGGTGTGATATGTTTATAAGAATCACCCTGTATGGTGTGATGTGTTTTCAAGAATCACCCTGTATGGTGTGATATGTTTTCAAGAATCACTCTGTATGGTGTGATGTGTTTTCAAGAATCACCCTGTACGGTGTGATGTGTTTTAAGAATCACCCTGTATGGTGTGATATGTTTATAAGAATCACCCTGTATGG
>NW_013918431.1:0-218 GCF_000517525.1 Limulus polyphemus | reverse complement strand
ACAAGATAGTCTTATCTAGATTTTACTCTTACGTGTTACAAGATAGCCAGATCAAGAGTTTACTGTTACGTGTTACAAGATAGCCAGATCAAGAGTTTACTGTTATGTGTTACATGATAGCCAGATCAATAGTTTACTCTCACGTGTTACAAGATAGCCAGATCACGATTTTACTGTTATGTGTTACAAGATAGCCAGATCAAGAGTTTACTGTTACG
>NW_013918430.1:0-219 GCF_000517525.1 Limulus polyphemus | reverse complement strand
AGGATAACACCACACTAAACATACTGTAACAAGTTTTTACATATTTATTTTAGGATAACACCACACTAAACATACTGTAACAAGTTTTTACATATTTATTTTAGGATAACTCCACACTAAACATACTGTAACAAGTTTTTACATATTTATTTTAGGATAACACCACACTAAACATACTGTAACAAGTTTTTACATATTTATTTTAGGATAACACCACAC
>NW_013918429.1:0-310 GCF_000517525.1 Limulus polyphemus | reverse complement strand
GGACGGATTTTCTAGTAATCAACGTATAAAAGGACGGATTTTCTAGTAATCAACATATACAAGGACGGATTTTCTAGTAATCAACGTATAAAAGGACGGATTTTCTAGTAATCAACGTATAAAGGGACGGATTTTCTAGTAATCAACGTATAAAAGGACGGATTTTCTAGTAATCAACGTATAAAGGGACGGATTTTCTAGTAATCAACGTATAAAAGGAGGGATTTTCTTGTAATCAACGTATAAAGGGACGGATTTTCTAGTAATCAACGTATAAAAGGACGAATTTTCTAGTAATCAACGTATACAA
>NW_013918428.1:0-1058 GCF_000517525.1 Limulus polyphemus | reverse complement strand
TTTGTTCTGTATGATTCATATTTTCTCCCCTACACTTCATATTGTGAACTTATTTTGTTCTCTACGTTTCATATTATGAACTTATTTTCTCCCCTACACTTCATATTGTGAATTTATTTTGTTCTCCCTCCCCTACACTTCATATTGTGAATTTATTTTGTTTTCTACACTTCATATTGTGAACTTGTTTTGTTCATTTATTTTCTCCCCCTTCTCCACACTTCATATTGTTAACTTTTTTCTCCTCTACACTTCATATTGTGAACTTCGAAGTGTAGGGGAGAAAATATGTTCACAATATGAAGTGTGGGGAGAAAATAAGTTCACAATATGAAACATACAGAACAAAACTATTGTAAACTTATTTTTTTCTCTACACTTCATATTGTGAACTTATTTTCTCCCCTACACTTCATATTGTGAACTTATTTTTTCTCTACACTTCATATTGTGAACTTATTTTTTCTCTACACTTCATATTTTGAACATATTTTCTCCCCTACACTTCATATTGTGAACATTTTTTCTCCACTACACTTAATATTATGAACTTCAGAAATAAATGAACAAAACAAGTTCACAATATGAAGTGTAGAAAACAAAATAAGTTCACAATATGAAGTGTAGAGGAGAAAATAAGTTCACAATATGAAGTGTAGAGGAGAAAATAAATTCACAATATGAAGTGTAGAGAACAAAACCCCTACACTTCATATTGTGAACTTGTTTTCTTCTCCACACTTCATATTGTGAACTTGTTTTCTTCTCCACACTTCATATTGTTAACTTATTTTCTCCTCTACACTTCATATTGTGAACTTGTTTTGTTCTGTATGCTTCAACATTTTCTCCCCTGCACTTCATATTGTCAACTTGTTTTCTCCCCTACTCTTTATATTGTGAACTTTTTATTCTCTACACTTCATATTGTGAACTTGTTTTCTCCCCTACGCTTCATATTGGGAACATATTTTCTCCCCTACACTTCATATTGTGAACTTATTTTGTTCTCTACATTTCATATTGTGAACTTATTTTCTCCCCTACACTTCATATTG
>NW_013918427.1:0-219 GCF_000517525.1 Limulus polyphemus | reverse complement strand
GATACTGTGTTTTGTCAATAAGAAGACACAAGATTTAACGATACTGTGTACTGTCAATAAGAAGACACAAGATTTAACAATACTGTGTACTATCAATAAAAAGACACAAGATTTAACGATGCTGTGTACTGTACAATAAGAAGACAAAAGATTTAACGATACTGTGTAATGTAAATAAGAAGACACAAGATTTAACAATACTGTGTACTGTCAATAAGA
>NW_013918426.1:0-214 GCF_000517525.1 Limulus polyphemus | reverse complement strand
ACTGCTTCTACAAGCATTGGGCTTCCATGGGATGTTATTTATCCTACCCCAAATTATCTTCTCTGACATAGGGGGTATTGTAATTGATTTAAGTGCTGCGACATGCAGATCAACGGATGTAGCAACACTTACTGGAATCTGGCCTTTGTTGTTTCCAATCGTCATTTTATCAAAGTTAGCTACACACTTCCTCGGTAGTAGATAGCCCAATCCT
>NW_013918425.1:0-219 GCF_000517525.1 Limulus polyphemus | reverse complement strand
AGATTATATGGAAGTACATTAGGACTAACTAACAGATGTTACAGATATATACATAAGTATACAACAGTCAACCAACTTTAACTAATCAATTGATTATATGGAAGTACATTACGGCTAATAACTGATGTTACAGATAGATAAAGAACTATGTAACAGTTAACTATCTTTCACCAATCATTTCATTATATAGAAGTACATGACGACTAACTAAGTGATTTT
>NW_013918424.1:0-219 GCF_000517525.1 Limulus polyphemus | reverse complement strand
AAAATAATGTTATAATAATAACAGCATATCATAGTACAATACATCATAAGGTCATAAAGACACCGTGTGTTCACTTGTTATATAAAATACAGTTATAATTACAACAGCATGCCAAACTTCAATATATCCTTTAGGTCATAAAGACCCCGTGTATTCACTTGTTATATAAAATACATTTATAATTACAACAGCATGCCAAACTCCATTACATCATAATGT
>NW_013918423.1:0-219 GCF_000517525.1 Limulus polyphemus | reverse complement strand
TCAAAAAAAACCCAAGATTTAACGATACTGTATACTGTCAAAAAAAGACACAAGATTTAACGATACTGTGTACTGTCAATAAGAAGACACAAGATTTAACGATACTGCGTACTGTCAATAAGAAGACACAAGATTTAACGATACTGTGTACTGTCAATTAAAAGACCCAAGATTTAACAATACTGTGTACTGTCAATAAGAAAACACAAAGATTTAACG
>NW_013918422.1:0-219 GCF_000517525.1 Limulus polyphemus | reverse complement strand
TGTGAAGGACTTTGCAACTATAGCTGCTCCACTACATGATTTGATTAAAAAAGGCCAGAAGTTTGAATGGACAGTTTCTTGCCAGCATTCTTTCAAGATATTGAAGGAAAAATTGGCCTCTGCTCCACTTTTAAAGCTTCCAGATCCCTCACTGCCGTACATACTGGATTGTGATGCTAGTAATGTCAGAATTGGAAGAGTGTTGTCTCAGAAAGCGGT
>NW_013918421.1:0-219 GCF_000517525.1 Limulus polyphemus | reverse complement strand
CCTGTGGGACAAACTCCCGTTGATGTAATCACAACCTAATGTTCCATGGTGTCATCTACCAAAACCAGATCCAATCTAACATTAATCCTTTATTCCCGTGCGACAAACTCCCGTTGATGTAATCGCAATCTAATGTTCCATGGTATCGTCTACCAAAACCAGAATCTAACATTAATCCTTTATTCCTGTGTGACAAACTCCTGTTGATGTACTCGCAAG
>NW_013918420.1:0-612 GCF_000517525.1 Limulus polyphemus | reverse complement strand
TTTCATAACTGTCTTTTTAGGCCTTCTTAGACTAGATATTTTCGACTTTGATAGAGGTATTTTTAAAGTCGAAGATAGCGGTATTTTTAGTCTTTCTTAACTATATTTTAATGACTTTCATAATGGTATTTTTAATCCTTCTTAAAAAAACTAATAACACATTTCAAAGTCAAATATATCTAATGGAAAACTGACTAAAAGGACCCTTATCAATGTCAACAAAATCTAGAGGAAGAAAGACCAAAAGTCCGTTATAACAGTCGACCAAATATACTTGAAAACTGACTAAAACTACCCATATCAATGTCAACAAAATCTAGTGGAAGGAAGACTAAAAGACCGTTATAACAGTCGACAAAATGTAGTAAAAAGACACTTATGAAAGTCGAAAAAATCGAGTGGAAGTAAGAAGGCCAAAGTCAAAAATATCTAGTCGATAGCGGTACTTTTTGTCTTTCTTACACTATATTTTAATGACTTTCATAATGGCATTTTTAATCCTTCTTAAACTACATTTTGTCGACTGTTATAAAGGTCTTTTAGTTTTCCTTCCACTAGATTTTGTTGACATTGATATGGGTCGTTTTAGTCAGTTTTCCACTTTATTTGGTC
>NW_013918419.1:0-219 GCF_000517525.1 Limulus polyphemus | reverse complement strand
ACACATTATTGTTAAATCTTGTGTTTTCTTACTGACAGTATACATTATCGTTAAATCTTGTGTCTTCTTCTGACAGTACACAGTATTTATAAATCTTGTGTCTTCTTATTGACAGAACACAATATCGTGAAATCTTGTGTCTTCTTATTGACAGTACACAGTATTGTTAAATCTTTTGTGTTCTTATTGATAGTACACAGTATTTATAAATCCTGTGTC
>NW_013918418.1:0-219 GCF_000517525.1 Limulus polyphemus | reverse complement strand
TCGTAAAGGTGGTGTTAATTTGATAAGAAGACGTCATGGCCTATTATATGTCGGAGTTTTGTTTGAATGATAATATTCTTAAAGCTCTTCTTTGTTTATAATATAATTGAAGACAAAAAACAACAACATTGAAATCGACACTGACCGAAATTTTGATTAGAGATTATGAAATAACTATTGGGAATTTTAATAAAAGGATCACTGTTTTGAAAGTCTTAC
>NW_013918417.1:0-217 GCF_000517525.1 Limulus polyphemus | reverse complement strand
AATATCAAAAAGATTCACTGCACTACACATTCTCTTTCAGAAAGCCAATAAAGTAGTAACAAAATGGACCACAAAAGTCTACAAAAATGATAATATGAAGCTAGTAGTTTTGCATGTAAATACGTGAGTATGCAACGAACGTTCATAAAAAAATTCCAGAAGATTCGTCCAAATGGAACGAAGTACTGGTACAAAACGCAAAACCATCCATAACTCC
>NW_013918416.1:0-219 GCF_000517525.1 Limulus polyphemus | reverse complement strand
CCAGCGAGATAACGACCACACAATGTCTTCTAGCGAGATAACAACTACATAATGTCTTCTAGCGAGATAACAACTACATAATGTCTTATAGCGAGATAACAACTACATAATGTCTTATAGTGAGATAACAACTACATAATGTCTTATAGCGAGATAACAACTACATAATGTCTTCTAGAGAGATAACAACTACGTAATGTCTTATAGCGAGATGACAAC
>NW_013918415.1:0-450 GCF_000517525.1 Limulus polyphemus | reverse complement strand
AAAACCTCAACCTACTTTAATTAACGAGGTGTTTGTTTGAGATATCCTGTTTGGTGTATATATAGGTTGAGCGTTTTAGGAAATATCCAGCAAACACCTCGTTAATTAAAGTTCAAACAAACACCTCGTTAATTAAAGTAGGTTGAGTTTTTTATATATACACCAAACAAATCCCTGTTTTGGTGTATATATAAAACGCTCAACCTACTTTAATTAACGAGGTGTTTGTTTGAGATTTCCTGTTTGTTGTGTATATAAAAACACTCAACCTACGTTAATTAACGAGGTGTTTGTTTGAGATTTCCTGTTTGGTGTGTATATAAAAACACTCAACCTACTTTAATTAACGAGGTGTTTGCTGGATATTTCTTGTTTGGTGTATATATATAACACTCAACCTACTTTAATTAACGAGGTGTTTGTTTGAGATATCCTGTTTGGTGTATCTAT
>NW_013918414.1:0-445 GCF_000517525.1 Limulus polyphemus | reverse complement strand
TATTAATGTAAAAACCTATACTAAACTCTTTTACCATTCCTACAGAAGACACACGACTATTGATGTAAAAACTTATACTAAACTATTTTATCATTACTACAGACGACGCACGACTATTAATGTTGGTAAAAGAGTTTAGTATAGGTTTTTACATTAATAGTCGTGTGTCTTCTGTGGGAATGATAATAGAGTTTAATATAGGTCTTTGTGTGTCTTCTGTAGGAATGACTATTGATGTAAAAACTTATATTAAACTCTATTATCATTCCCACAGAAGACACACGACAATTAATGTAAAAACCTATTTTAAACTATTTTATCATTCACACAGAAGACACACGACTATTAATGTAAAAATCTATATTAAACTCTATTATCATTCCCACAGAAGACACACGACTATTAATGTAAAGACCTATATTAAACTCTATTTATCATTCCCACA
>NW_013918413.1:0-219 GCF_000517525.1 Limulus polyphemus | reverse complement strand
CAAAATACCACTGCTTATACATATTAAACATACTGTAGAAATATTAAACACAAAATACCACAGCTTATACATATTAAACACTAAATACCACTGCTTATAAATATTAAACATACTGTAGAATTATTAAACACAAAATATCACAGCTTATACATAATAAACATACTGCAGAATTATTAAACACAAAATACCACTGCTTATACATATTAAACATACTGTAGA
>NW_013918412.1:0-219 GCF_000517525.1 Limulus polyphemus | reverse complement strand
ATCTACTGAAGTCAGATTTGTACTAGGAGACAAGGTATGGTTGTATAATCCCAGGAAGACCAAAGGGAAGTCTCCTAAGTTGTCTTCTCCATGGGAAGGCCCTTATGACATAGTGGATCGTCTCTCAGACGTGACTTTCCGAATAAAATGTGGTCGGCGAGGTGATTCATCCC
This sequence comes from Limulus polyphemus, assembly GCF_000517525.1. Lineage (NCBI taxonomy): Eukaryota > Metazoa > Arthropoda > Merostomata > Xiphosura > Limulidae > Limulus > Limulus polyphemus. The sequence continues at coordinate 46 of NW_013918412.1, read as the reverse complement.
AACAGGCTTTGGCGTTATCATGGTCCAGAACATTTCAGTTGGAACG
>NW_013918411.1:0-219 GCF_000517525.1 Limulus polyphemus | reverse complement strand
GTCTCCTGGTACAAAGCTGACTTCAGTAGATCTCTTGTCATAACATAGCTTCATGGAATCAGTAGATGTTTTCAAGTTTGAAAGCACTTGATGATGAATATCATCTATTCTTTCAGATAACACTTTCACGAACTCTGACACAGTTTCAGGCAACTATTCGTAATGTGGGCGTCCTGTTATCAGATCCACTGGACAAACGAGTTCCCGACCAAACATCAG
>NW_013918410.1:0-304 GCF_000517525.1 Limulus polyphemus | reverse complement strand
TGGTGGTACGTATATACAGTTATATAATATATACATATATCACTGGATTGGTGGTATGTCATGCAGTTATATAATATATACATACATCACTGGATTGGTGGTATGTCCACGCAGTTATATAATATACACATCATATATCACTGGATTGGTGGTACGTTCGTGCAGTTATATAATATAACTCACTGGATTGGCGGTGTGTCCACGCAGTTATATAGTATATACATCATATATCACTGGATAGGTGGTAAGTTCCTGCAGTTATATAATATATATATATATGTATCACTGGATTGGTGGTATGTCC
>NW_013918409.1:0-219 GCF_000517525.1 Limulus polyphemus | reverse complement strand
TTGGTGGGCATCCTTCAACACCAACCACTACGGGTTTGCCTGAGGCTGACTTATTAGTAGTATTCTTCTTACAGTGGCTCCTCAGATGTCCTTGCTCTCCACAGTTCCAACAACCTCTCTGGGTAGCAGCCTTTCCTGCCGTGGCATCTTCCCTGTGTTGAAGTTGCCAGCACTGAGCTCTCTTGAGCTCAGGTTTGTTACAGTGCCAGCAAATTCCCT
>NW_013918408.1:0-219 GCF_000517525.1 Limulus polyphemus | reverse complement strand
CTTGGTAATATGTGGTAGTTAGCTACATAGACTCAAGTCACACTCATGGCTCCGAAAATGGTTATATTCGGGAGTTATGTACACAAACTGCCTAAAAACAAGTCATAAAATGTTACAAACGTATTGGTTTATTCATACATTAGATTAGTTCAAATGATCGCTAATAATGTAAATTAGGATTGGATTGAAATGTTACTTTCGTGTGTCTTGCTGAAAGAC
>NW_013918407.1:0-220 GCF_000517525.1 Limulus polyphemus | reverse complement strand
ATTTTATCTGTTATTTGCAGTAAATAATCTCTGTGTGGGTTTGGTAGATTTGAACGATCTCACAACCACCATAAAAAATTAGGAAATAAATATAAATTATGCCTCTTTCATTCTAGAATGAACAACAATTATAACACAAAAACATAAATGTTTAAATCTAAATAGATTAAATCTCATAACATTTATATATATATTTATTATTTTTATTATATTGACCTTT
>NW_013918406.1:0-218 GCF_000517525.1 Limulus polyphemus | reverse complement strand
TGATGTTTTCCATTTGTACTTCTTGCCACTGTTGTTGACTTTCCTGCAACTGTTGGATACTTTCTTCCTGTTTATTTTCTTGTTCTTCTTGTTCCTTTTCTTTTTCCTCCAACCACTGCTGTAATCCCTCTTCTTGTTTATTTTCTTTTTCCTCCAACAACTGCTGTAATCTCTCTTCTTGTTTCTTTTCTTTTTTCTCCAACAACTGCTGTAATATA
>NW_013918405.1:0-219 GCF_000517525.1 Limulus polyphemus | reverse complement strand
GTTTCTTGGGCTTCTGTGCCGATTACCGGAAGTTTGTGGAGGAATTTGCAACTATAGGTGCTCCACTACATGATTTGACCAAAAAAGGCCAGAAGCTTGAATGGACAGTTTCTTGCCAGCATTCTTTCAAGACATTGAAAGAAAAATTGGCCTCCGCTCCACATTTAAAGATTCCAGATCCCTCATTGCCGTACATGCTGAATTGTGATGCTAGTAATG
>NW_013918404.1:0-672 GCF_000517525.1 Limulus polyphemus | reverse complement strand
GTACATAAAAAACTTCCGATTAAAAATCCACATCGATATATATCTATATGGTAAATAAAAACTTCTGATTAAACATTCTCAACGATATATATGTACATGGTAAATAAAACTTGTGATTAAACATTCACAACGATATATATATATATATGTATGATAAATAAAAGCTTCTGAGTAAACATTTACAACGACACAATATATATATATATGGTAAAGAAAAACGTCTGTTAAAAATTCACATCGATATATATACATTTGTGGTAAAAAGAAACTTCTGATTAAACATTCTAAACGATATCGTAGTAAATGTTTACTCAGAAGTTTTTATTTACCATATATATATATCGATGTGGATGATTAATCAGTAGTTTTTATTTACCATATATATATACATATATATATATATATCCTGCTGATTAAACATTCACAACGATATACATATATATATATGGTAAATATAAACTTGCGATTAAATATTCACATCGATATGTATATATATATGGTAAATTTTGTTAAACAAGACCGATGTCTGTAGGTTTACTTTCTTCTTAGAATTCTTCTCAAGAAGTCGATAAGCCGTCTTAACGTTGTTAGAACAACGGGTAAAAGTTGTAGTTAAGACGGCTTATCGACTTGTTGAGAAGAATTCTAAGAAGAAAGTAAACATACAGACAT
>NW_013918403.1:0-219 GCF_000517525.1 Limulus polyphemus | reverse complement strand
AAATACTATTAACTAAATTATGGTTTAATGACAATTATTAACTACATGTTGGTCTAATAACTATTATTAACTACATGTTGGTATAATAACTATTATTAACTACATGTTGGTCTAATAACTACTATTAACTACATGTTGGTCAAATAACTACTATTAACTAAATGTTGGTTTAATAACTATTATTATCTAAATGTTGGTCTAATAACTATTATTAACTAT
>NW_013918402.1:0-219 GCF_000517525.1 Limulus polyphemus | reverse complement strand
CCAACAAAACACCGTGGGAGTATTGATTACGTTGTGCTATCAACAAAACACTGTGGGAGTATTGATTACGTTGTGCTATCAACAAAACAGTGTGGGAGTATTGATTACGTTGTATTGTCAACAAAACACTGTGGGAGTATTGATTACGTTGTGCTATCAACAAAACACTGTGGGAGTATTGATTACTTTGTATTGTCAACAAAACACTGTGTGAGTATT
>NW_013918401.1:0-219 GCF_000517525.1 Limulus polyphemus | reverse complement strand
GGTCCAGTAGTGTATCTTCTCTTGTTTATCTGTTTGATCAGTCACATCTACCGAAATACCTATGAGTAGGTCCAGTAGTGTATCTTCTCTTGTTTATCTGTTTGATCAGTCACATCTACCGAAATACCTATGAGTAGGTCCAGTAGAGTATCTTCTCTTGTTTATCTGTTGGATCAGTCACATCTACCGAAATACCTATGAGTAGGTCCAGTATGTATA
>NW_013918400.1:0-219 GCF_000517525.1 Limulus polyphemus | reverse complement strand
CTAAAAACGAACATGTGGTAGCATACTTCAGTAGGGTCCTGAGTAGACCAGAAAGGAACTACTGTGTAACACGAAGGGAACTCCTTGCTATAGTAAAGAGTTTGACATATTTCCATCCTTACCTCTATGGCGCCAGGTTTACCATCAGGACAGACCATGCTGCATTACGCTGGTTAAGATAATTAAAGAACCCAAAGGGACAACTGGCACGTTGGATCA
>NW_013918399.1:0-219 GCF_000517525.1 Limulus polyphemus | reverse complement strand
ATAGAATCGACTATACTGCTTGATAATATGATATATGTATTAGTGTATTAGATAGAATAGACTATACTGCTTGATAATGGGATATATGTATTAGTGTATTAGATAGAATCGACTATACTGCTTGATAATGGGATATATGTATGTAAATGTGATCAGTGAAGTTTATTTATCATTTAACGCATGATACTACACGTTTTATAAGGAAATGCTTATATAAAC
>NW_013918398.1:0-213 GCF_000517525.1 Limulus polyphemus | reverse complement strand
GTGTGTGTGGTCAATTACTAGGTGCTACTATAGTGTGTGTGTGGTCAATAACTAGGTGCTACTATAGTGTGTGTGGTCAATTACTAGGTGCTACTATAGTGTGTGTGTGGTCAATTACTAGGTGCTACTATGGTGTGTGTGTGTGGTCAATTACTAGGTGCTACTATAGTGTGTGTGTGTGGTCAATTACTAGGTGCTACTATAGTGTGTGTG
>NW_013918397.1:0-306 GCF_000517525.1 Limulus polyphemus | reverse complement strand
CCTGTATCTTCTTATTGACAGGACACAGTATTGTTAAATCTTGTGTCTTCTTATTGACAGTACACAAATACAGGATTTATCAATACATTCTTATTGACAGGACACATTATTGTTAAATCTTGTGTCTTCTTATTGACAGTACACAGTATTGATAAATCCTTTATCTTCTTATTGACAGGATACAATTTTGTTAAATTTTGTATCTTCTTATTGACAGGACACAGTATTGTTAAGTCTTGTGTCTTCTTATTGACACTACACAGTATCGTTAAATCTTGTGGCTTGTTTTTGATAGTACACAGTATC
>NW_013918396.1:0-675 GCF_000517525.1 Limulus polyphemus | reverse complement strand
CATTGTTCATCTAACCATTAGGCAGAATAATGTTTGGTGGAACAATGTTTGGTATTGGCTAATGGTTAGTTAGATGAACAGTGTTTGGTATTGCCTAATGGTTAGATGAACAATGTTTGGTATTGCCTAATGGTTAGTTGAACAGTGTTTGGTGTTGCCTAATGGTTAGATGAACAATGTTTGGTATTGGCTAATGGTTAGATTAATAATGTTGGCTATTGGCTAATTGTTAGATGAATAATGTTTCTCATAAAATAGTAACAATGTTCGGTATTGGCTAATGGTGTGATAATGGTTTTAATAATGTTCGGTATTGTCTAATGGTGAGATGAACAATGTTTGCTATTGGCTAATGGTTAGTTTCTTATAAAATATATTGGCTAATTGTTAGATGAATAATGATTAATAATGTTTGCTAACCATTAGCCAATACCAAACATTGTTTATTGCCTAATGGTTAGATGTCAAACACTGTTCATCTAACCATTAGCCAATACCTAACATTGTTCATCTAACCATTAGTCAATACCAAATATTGTTCATCTAACCATTAGCCAATACCAAACATTGTACATCTCCCCATTAGCCATAACCGAACATTGTTACTATTTTATGAGAAATATTATTCATCTAACCATTAGCCAATAGCAAACATTATTAATCTAACCATTAGCC
>NW_013918395.1:0-219 GCF_000517525.1 Limulus polyphemus | reverse complement strand
GATAATACACAGTATTAGTTAAATCTTGTGTCTTCTTATTGACAGTACACAGTATTGTTAAATATTTTGTCTTCTTATTGACAGTACACAGTTTCGTTAAATCTTGTGGCCTGTTATTGATAGTAAACAGTATCGTTAAATCTTATGGCTTGTTATTGATAGTACACAGTATCGTTAAATCTTGTGTCTCCTTATTGACAGTACACAGTTTCGTTAAAA
>NW_013918394.1:0-244 GCF_000517525.1 Limulus polyphemus | reverse complement strand
ATTACTGTCAATAAGAAGACACAAGAGTACACAGTATCGTTATATCTTGTGCCTTCTTATTGACAGTACACAGTATCGTAAATCTTGTGTCTTCTTATTGACAGTACAAAGTATCGTTAAATCTTGTGTCTTCTTATTGACAGTACACAGTATCGTTAAATCTTGTGTCTTCTTATTGACAGTACACAGTATCGTTATATCTTGTGTCTTCTTATTGACAGTACACAGTATCGTAAATCTTGTG
>NW_013918393.1:0-217 GCF_000517525.1 Limulus polyphemus | reverse complement strand
CAGACTAACCAAACTGTAATAACACGTTACCCTGTTCTAGTTACCAGACTATCCAAACTGTAATAACACGTTACCCTGTTCTAGTTACCAGATTATCCAAACTGTAATAACACGTTACACTGATCTAGCTAGCCGGACTATCCAAACTGTAATAACACGTTACCCTGTTCTAGTTACCAGACTATCCAAACTGTAATAACACGTTACACTGATCTAG
>NW_013918392.1:0-218 GCF_000517525.1 Limulus polyphemus | reverse complement strand
TGAGGAGCCAGTGTAGGAAGAATATTACCAACAAGTCGGCATCAAGGAGACCAGTAGTGGTTGGTGTTGAGCGACGCCCACCAGCCCCCATCATGAAAGTCCCAACAGCTAGGTGTAAATGGCCAAGCACGCACACAGTGTCTCTGTGAAAGGAAAGCTGGATGGCCAAAGGTGCAACTTTGTCATAGACTCTGCATCTCAGCAAACGCTTGTGAGCA
>NW_013918391.1:0-218 GCF_000517525.1 Limulus polyphemus | reverse complement strand
AAGATTTAATAATATTGTGTACTGTCAATAAGAAGACACAATATTCAACGATAATGTGTACTGTTAGTAAGAAAATACAAGATTTAACAATAATGTGTACTGTCAATACACAGACACAATATTCAACGATAATGTGTACTGTCAGTAAGAAAACACAAGATTTAACAATAATATGTCCTGTCAATAAGAAGACACCAGATTTAACGATACTGTGTATA